>NC_056744.1:256865322-256997822 GCF_019279795.1 Protopterus annectens | reverse complement strand
AGTGTACACCTGTATGTTTGCCATTTGTTAGCTGGGACTAGGCTTTTACACATGGTGTTCAGTGTTCGGTCACTACAAACTGACACACAAGTGTAGGCCAAAGTTGTCAATCATCTGCAAAAAGGCTGAAGGTGGGGAGGGGGTGTCATCATGACACAGCAGTGCACTGCAGCAGGGATCTAAAGGATGCTATGAATGGCTGTATCTTCACACAGTCAGGAACTATGACAGATGTAACCCTGACTCCACAGCAATAGTGACGGCAGTGTGTGAACTCCACGGGATGTGCACATGGGTTGACCTTGCAATCATGCAGAGTTGGGGGACATGTGTAGGGCAGACTGACCATATACTGGCAAATGCAGATGGCCCATGCTAGTATACCCCTGCCAGGAATAATGACTGCTATAGAACACATAACAGTAGGTTCAACAAACCATCATGATAAGGCTGTGCACACATATGCACCCACAAAGTGTACGCATCTCAATCAGCATCAGCACAACTACACTGTGTGCATGCATACTCACACACAAGACAAAAACACATAGGGCAACCCATACCTACACACACCACATCACCATGGCCATATCAGTAACCTACATCCCTCACTCACACACATGTTGTCAGACATATGGCAAACCAACAACACACCCTGTGCATATGATGATACCTGTGCCACATCCCTGTCATCCATAACATTGATGCAGGGAAAGGCTAATATGGTTCTGATGCACACGGTGACTGTACTACAGTGTACCAATGTACTCTTGTGTAACATGTTGTCAGCAGTAATGTTTAATGCTTACATGTCAGGTAGTGTAGCTGTACAGCCATGATGCATTATAGCTGTTAGTAACACTGAGTGATTGTGGTCTTCATAATGTTATCCATTTGTGTTGTAGGTGTACATGTGTCAGCAGAAGGATGGTCTGCTGTCATATCTCATAAGGGGTATGGCAATGTGGTAACACCATGACTGTGCCATATCCTTGGTACAGTTGAACACATGTCACAGGTCTGTATAACAGTTACTGCCTGTGCCACATGGACAGATGTCCCCCAGGGACATGTATATTCAGCTATCTGAAGTAGATCACTCCACATACAAGCACACTCTTAATTGGCAACACTGGGACTAGACCCCTACCTAGATATGTAGTGCTACTGATGTGTGTGGCTTTAATTGCACACACCACACAGCATTTAGGATGAGGTGTGTTTCAGGTTACATGTTACATTCAGAACATCCCCAGGCATGTACATTATGGTAGTGGGGGATGTAATGGTTGTATATGAGCAATACATAGTGTGACATATCATCATATACACATTAACAAACACATAACAGTCAGACACACATCCGAGGGACCTGGGCCTATCAGTCCAAAATAACTTGTCAGTGTGTCCAATGTGTTACAGGTAGGCTGCACACAGCACATGCATAACTGGGCTGGATATTGTTATCAGTTACCTGTATGGTTGATGGTGACAGTAGTTACCATACAGTGGTACATGGGACATGTACCAGGGGTACCATGGTGTAATGACAGTATACCCAGCGCCCACACCCCACTGTGGATATTGTATGCTCTGGAACCCATGATGATAGTCTGACATACCCACCTTCACACATTGACCAGGATTGCAATACAACCCCTTGTCCATCCCAAGAGTGCTACTACAGGGATATGCATCTAATGCATATGCCACAGGCATAGTAGGGTGATGCAGTGTCATGCCTCTCCTATGGGGAGCAACATCATAGCAACATCATAGCCCTAATACTGTGTGGCAATGTATATTGTAAAAGGAGTATGTGGCCTTGGAATTCTTTTACCCTATATAGAGAGAGACATATGTATATATACGCACACACACACACACACACACACACACACACATATATATATATATATATATATGTATATATTGATATACACACATGCACACATACACCCACTTGCCAGAACTCAGTGGATATCCCATACCTATCAACCTATTTGTACAACAGTGTTGTGCAGGTACTGCAAGGCCCAGGTAGCCCTTAGGGAGAGGAGTGCAACAAGGTACATGTAATGTCCGGTACAGCAGCAGCCACATCTAACTATGGCAATGGGTGTTGCGGTGGGTGTGAAGGGCCTCAGGGTATTCCCAACTACAGGTGTACTAACACACAGACACTGATATCCTCAGTAATGCACATGTACACATTTGTCAGTACTGGGGTGCATCAGTGCAGGTTTTCATAGGTGTGTACCTGGCTATTCTCCATGGAGAGATGGGATGAGTAGGGGATGTGTGTACAGTGGTATCATGCCACCTGCTATGTGCCAGCAGGCAATCTATCTACAGGCACCACTGTGGTGACCCTCAGGGTGAGAGTGACATGCATCAGCCAATCCTCTGGGTGCCTCCTGCAAATGGCCGGTGAGGTGCTCCAATTGACAAGTATGCAACTTGTATTACATAACATGGTTAGTCTCTGTCCTGGAGACCTGCACCCAAGCATGTCCTGTTGAGTGTGGTAGTGTAGTGGAGGTATCCATGGCATGTGGTGCATACAGGGTGTTGTGTCCTGTCTATGCCAGTTATAACACAGCTGGGCTGTTGTGTCAGTGTCAGTCAAGCATAAGTTGCCTGTACATATCCAAGTTGGATACCTGACATCTGCATATCATTACAGGAGCTGACAGACATCAGCTCACCAACAGGAGACTCACACCCCTTGCTACTGTAATGACAGCACATAGATGCAGTTATGTACTTGGCATTACATACACATATTACAGATGTAATTACCCTGCTATGTTATCAGACTGAGATGTGTGGAATGGTTACCAGGGCTGACCCATGCTTAGCAGGTGTCAGCATTGCTGCAATATAACAGCTAAGCACATTTGCGCACTGGTAAGTGAAGTCTACACTGTGTAAGTGCCAGTACATTTAACTGTGCCTTAGCACCACTTAGCTTTGCGCTTAAAACTTCTCAAAACTGCAGTAATGACTTTGTATCCAACTGCCCTTGTTCTGCCCAGCAAGAAAATAAACAGCCCTTGCAGGTCTTAAACTCAGGACCCTGTACACTATAGTCACAGCAGTTAACCACTACACCATTACAGCTGTGAAGATAGTTGTTGTTTTTCCAATACATCTGTCAATAGACATATTGAATAGTATTGAACAATTACTGTGCCTTCTACAATTACTGTTGCATTGCATGTGTTGTTATATCTAAATATACACATATCAGATACATACGGTGTGAAATATCTGGGAAGGTATACATAACAGTAATGTTTACAATTGACATGGATATGGATATATACATATACATATGTAGATATATGTCTACATGTACATACACATATATATTCATATATATATATATATATATATATATGTATTTATACACAGCTGTATAGTGTATATATACATATCTATATATCTATATATATATATATATATATATATATATATACATATATATATAAACTATTGCCCTATAAGCATGACTAGCCTGGTCTGCAAGGCTATGGAGCATATCATCGTGGAAATCATAAACAAAGACATTGGGAACCTCCAGACAGTGGATCCTACCCAATTCGGCTTTGTTAAGGGCAGATATTGCCTCTTGAACCTGGTTGACTTCTTTGAAACAGTTACCAAGGCCATAGATGAAGGGAAGGTAGTCCACACAGCCAACCTGGACCTCGCAAAAGCCCTTGACACAATACCCCACCCGGGCATCATAAATAAGCTCACCAGCTTAAATATCAACCCCTATGTCGCAAGATGGGTTGCAAACTGGCTCAGGAATAGAACCTACAAGGTCAGAATTGCAGGTGCCATGTCAGACTCTAAACCAATTGCAAGTGGCATCCCACAAGGCTCAGTCCTGGGACCTCTCTTGTTCGGTATATATTTCTCGGAGGTGCAGGCTAACATGGGTGGACTATGGCTGACCTAGTTCGCAGATGACTGCAAACTGGGTGCCATAATCGACTCTCTGGCTGACACAAGCATCCTCCAAAAGGGTCTCACAGAGATGGATAACTGGTGCCAGAGCCATGTCCTAAAGCTAAATGCCAAAAAGTGCATAGTCATCCCCTTTGGGAAAAACAAAGTGCCCACAAATTACCACATAGGTGGTAATCCATTAAGTACGGAAGAAGTAATTAGGGACTTGGGGACCCAAGTAGATAGTAATCTCTCCTTTGACAATCACATTGCCAAAGTGGAAAGAAAGACCTTCTATATAGCCCACCTTATCACGAAAGGGTTCACATCTAGATCAAGAGAGGTCACTGTGCCCCTCTACTCATCACTCATCAGGCCCATAATTGAATACAATGCCCCATTTGGGATGTACCTCACCCCACACCAGCAGCAACTGGAAAGACCCCAAAAGTACCTCAAAAAGAGGATCAAGGGACTCAAACAGATGCCCTATGCAGTTCGGCTAAAGAAACTCCAGCTCTACTCAGTTGCATACCGCCTACTCAGAGGCGATCTGTGTCTGACATATAAAGCCATGTCCAACCCAGAATTAATGTGCATGCTCCACCTCAGGAAATCCAAATCCCTTAGAGCTACATGCTCCAGGGACTTGAACCTCAGCACAGAAATAAATAGAACATGCTGGAGGGACAGATTCATATCCCAGAGGCTCCCCTCACTCTGGAACAAAATCCCAATCCATGTTAGGCAGAGCCCCTCACTGACCCTCTTCAAGAGAAATCTTGATGAGTGGATGGGAGATCGTACGTTTATCCCTGGGATCTCTTCTGTGTCCCTGCTAGACAGAGGCACAGCAAACTAACCTTAAAAGGGCTATCTTCTGTGACCTACTATACAGAGGCACAGTCAACTAATCTAAAAGTGTGGTGAAAGCCAAACCACTCTGGCTAGGCTTATAAAAGCCCTAGGGCAGATAGCCTAGTATCAACCTATGAACCTATATATATATATATATATATATATATATGTATATATATATATATATATATATATCTATATATCTGTCTATGTGTTGACATATATAGATGTGTGTGTGTGTGTATATATATAGATATATATATATATATATATATATATATATATATATATATATTTATAAATATATATATTTATATATATATATGTATACATATATATATATATATATATATATATATATATATATATATATATACACACATCCATATATGTATGTACATATGTATATGTGTATATATCTATTTAGATATATGTATTTTGTTGACCGGGCTAGTCCAATTGGATATATGTCCATTTTCAGTTGAGGCCCGGGGAGAAAAGCTCCACTAAAGATTATAGCAATTTCAGATACAGTACATTTTTAAGGCTAGGAATATAAGTTATTGACATAGTAGCTTAGTAATCATATCATTGACAAAATGTTTACAAAATAATAGTGAACACATATTTATAAGGTAGAAACAAGTACATACTGTAGAGAGCTTGCTAATCAAGATCAAGCTCTGTAGTAGCTTCTAAGAAATGGTAAGTTAGTTCCAACTTTAGCTAGCTGACAGCCAATACACTCTGAGGTTAATAAGAAGGAGGACAAAGCATAGCAGTAGTGAGATAGGTATACAATAAGTATGAAGGAAGGAGATGAGTAATCAGGGTTGGTGCATGGACATAGCCAGTGAGTTTTAAGGTATTCTTTGAGTTGCTTTTTGAAAAGTAGTGTAGAGAAAAGAGATGAGAGTTCCCTGGGAAGCAGGTTCCAAGTTTCCCCCACAGTGTTGGAGAACAGAGAGTCCCCAGCCTTATTGTTAGACTTGTGTATCGATACTAGTAGTTTATTTGATGAGCGTAGGGTTGAAAGATTTATGTAGGGGGTAATAAGGCTAGTGAGTATTGGGGTATTACTAGGATGATAAAGGATCTTGTGCGTGATAATAAGTTGGTAAAAAAAGAAGTTGATTATAGAGTTCAAGTCAACCCAGTTGTTTCAGATTGTGACAATGGTGGGTTCTAAATGGGGAGCTTGTGGCAAATTTGGCAATGTTATTATAAGAGGTTGCAGGTTTTTTGAGATTGTTTTTAGGAAGATTGGTATAAATGGGTGAGGCACAGAGGAGGGTACAGATAAGATGGGTGTGGGCAATAAAAGTTCTAGCTGTAGGAGTAAGGAAAGATTTAATCCTGTAAAGGGAGTTTAGCTTTCTGTTACCTGATTTTATTGTAGTATTAATGTGTGTGTCAAAGGTAAGATTGTGATCTATTGTTACACCTAAGAGTTTGGTAGTTGGGTCATGAGATACAACAGTGCCATTACTGGATAACACTGTGAAGTCTACTTGTGTGGACTTTCTTGTTGGATTGAAGAGGAATAATTTCGTTTTTTGGGGGGTTCAGTAGTAGGCAGCACTGTAGGAACCAGTTTTCCACTATGTTAAGTACATTTTGGGTGAGGGATTGGAGTTCAGATAATGAAGTAGCGAAGCATATTAATGTTGAACCATCTGCATATTGAATGCAGGTAGCTTGAGGAATTGTTAAGTTAAGGTCATTAATAAAAATTGAGAATAGGAGGGGGCCCAAAATAGAGCCCTGAGGGAAAGCAAGCGTAACAGGAAGATGTGTGGATAGCTCATTATCCCAGATCGCAGCTTGTTGTCGGTTCTCTAGTTGGGAATTGAACCATTTTAGTGTGTGTGTGTATCAAGGGAGAGGGATTTAAGAATATCCATAAGAAGCTGATGGTTAACCATATCGAAAGCCTTTAAGAGGTCAATAAAAAGTGTGGAGGATAGAGTGTTGTTATTATGATTTTTGTTGATGCAGTCAGAAAAGGATACGAGGTAGAGGTGGTGCTGTGGAATGGCTTAAATCCATGCTGACAGCTAGCTAGTAAATTATTTTGGAGAAGGTGGTTGAGTAGTTATCAGTGGATGCATTTTTCCATTATTTTTGCTAAGGGAGAGAGTAAGGCTATTGGTCTAAAGTTAGAAAGTCCACTGGAGTTGCCACCTTTAGTAGAGGGATGATATGGGAGATTTTCCAGATAGATGGGATAGTTCCTTCAGAAATTGTCCTATTTATTAGTATGGAAATGGGGTAGGTTATGACTTTAGCTGCTTTTTGCAGATATTCAGCTGGTAGAAGGTCAGCTGATGGGGTGCATGGCTTAAGTTTTAGGAGAAGGGTGCAAATGAGGGATGTAGGAACTGGTTGTAGATGAAAAGAGGGCAATAAGCTAGTTAAGGTGGATGACAGGCTTGTGCTATCAGGGTGTAGAGAATTTGCTAGCGATTGGATTGCCTCAGTGAAGAAGGTATTAAAGGCATCGGCAATATGCTTAGGATTGTTATTGGTGGTGCTTGATGGATTTGGCATTTTGGAGTGACCTGGGTGTAAGAGTCTGTTTATACTATATTATGACCAGAACTTTTGTGTTTTGTGCTTGTGGGTTTGCTGGAGTTGAAAGTAAAAGTTTTTTTTCAGTCAGTATAGATCTTTTGGTAGCATTTCTCAACTGTTTAAATTCTAGATGGTCTGTTGGGTTTTTGGATATAATTGCCATATGTTTACCATATGTCCAGAACATGGAGTGGAGTCATACCTCAGCGCCAATAGTCTCAACCTCTTAGTGCAAGGGGATGTCATGTATGTATAGCAGGGATACATGTAGACCGTCGCTACTGTAACAGGGGTTGTCTTAACAGACATGTTGTGTATGGGAGGTCACATCTGCTATTGACATGTATGCCAACAGTTACTGACAGACACCCTAAGGGCATCATAGTACAGTACCACTGATAGCATAGTAATGATCCTGTGGACTACAGCAGAGATATGACAAATATATGTGGACAGTCTGGCACACTCTGGTCATTCCAGAGGTATACACAGATCTCCTTAGTGTGAAACATGTGGACCAGGCCTGACAATGTGGATGTTAACAGCCATGTACATGGGTATATCACGTAAATACTGGACTACATATGCCCATACAGTTTATGCATTTACACACTCCTGTCTGTCCTGACACATAACTGGAGGTGCAGAGGTCACATGGCCACATACTACCCAGTAGCGAGTGGCATACATATGTACAGTATCCTACAGCTTTGTCAGAAATACACACCAGTTATGGTGGCTCGGCAGCAGTGCATCTTGCAAATATCTGGACATAGCATCACACTGGGTAATTACACTAAGCTACTAGGCATGTAACACAGCACTGTGCAAACTACAGGCAGACTGCCACAATACTGGCCTACATTTCGTATGGGGGAATACACATGTGCCTGCAAATATAGCAGGCTCTACAGGCATGTCACTGCACAGAGTAACAGACACCTGTGTGAAAGTGCATACCCACAACCAATGTGAACACAGCCAGATCCACATATGGTACACAAGCTTAATATTACACTATATGGACTGTCTGATCAGCACCTTCCTCGTATGTGCCACTCACAAACTAACCCTACATATACTAGGTCACAGCACAGTGTGGTCCAATGCCTGTCTGTGGTATGGGACAAGTTTGTGTTTGGCCCTATAAACATGTGAGCCGATAGGGTACCATACACTGGACCAGCATGTAAAATCAGATAGAACAGGACCAAGAACAATGACATCTACCACAGTCTATACACAGGCCAAGGTACGTATTCACAATACACATACTGTTGACAATCACCATAAGTACACAGACCCCACTACTGTACAAACAACCACAGAATGCCCAGGTTATGTCCTCAGAAATAACCCCTACTGTACATAACATGTCTAGCAATCTGATATCTGACTGGCTTGTTATCAAGTATGATGTCAATACATAATGGTGTACAGAACATATGCACCTCTTACTGCATCACATATGTACAAAGGTTGATAGCTGGAGCCACAAGCACTGGGCCATTATTGGCATGTTGCTGTGATACCCTTATACATTTACTGTTGTAACAGGGTTTGTTGTGACATATGTCCTATGAGAGATATGAAGTCAGTAACTCTCACAGCTGTCACCATGTACTGATTGCAATCCTCAGATTGTGCCTTTGCAGTTCTAAGATAGGTTAACTGTGAGTAACACAAGACACATAAGACTCCAAACACTGGCCAGTCTGCAGATAACCCTACAGGTGAGTGTTTCCTCAAACACATAACACTGTAATGACAGGTATTAAATCATGTTGACCAACCATATCCACACAAACCCTGTTAAACTAACATTACTCTAAATGCAGATGAGCAAAATTTACATTCTGTAGACATGTCTGGAACATCCACCTCCTGTTTGCTGGCCTGTCTCTACAGTGTATGTTGTTAGAGGTATATCCCACTACCATCTGTGATGCTGTTTGCCAAACACTGACATAAAGTCCTGCGCACAGTGAATGAAAAGAACCAACACCCACATTATGTTCCTAGTTACAGGAGTGTGCTTCCATGCAGTCGGCTATGTGAATGTTACCACAGCTGTCCCACATGCAATCAGCTAGTGGGGGACTGCAATTCATGCAGAGGCTATCAGCTGATCATGAACATCCCTTACAAAACACAAGCTGCTCCACATCCACCAGAGAGGGAGTGAGAGAGACAGACAGAGACAATGTAAGACAGGGAGGGGGTGGGAAAGTAAAACATAAGCATGTTTGTGTCACACACTTACTAGTACAGGGTTTCAAACCCCTGCCTGACTATGTATTGCTATCACATGTCTATGCAGTTATTGCATGCACCACAGAGCTTATATTTTGGGGAGCTGTCCAAAGGTATATTCGATGGTGAGTGACATCTGCAACGGTGAAAAAATGAGGGATAAGGTAGGTGTAGTACTTGTGCCTGTCCACATGAATAGGTGGCAAGGTCTACACAGCCACACTCGCTCAGGGACTCACACACATTATCATGGTTGGCAGGGTCAGGATTTGACTTCCTATCTAGCTAGTTTGCCACAATACAGTAAAACGCAGGTATGACATGCACCACAGGGGTTATCAGGATGATATATGGGCAAAGGGTATGTCAGGGTGTCTGACATCAGAAGGCATGCATCAGTATGCCAATGGGAGGTGTAGTGAGTGTGAATGGCATCCAAATCATTATACTCCATGCACACACAGACACAAGTTACCAGTACTGACATGCATGGGTGCATTGCTTCACAGGCGTATAGTGGTTGACTGTGCGAGAAGGCTGTACAAGGCTAGGTAAAGGGTGCACTTTGGCATCAGACCACATGACAATGGTCTGCTGTGTGACTCAGGGTTGTAGTGTCTGGACTGGCTCACACAGATGGGTATTGTATTCACCATCCAGTCATCTGTTTTACTATTGTGGGTCGCCAGTGCTGTGCGATGCTCGCCATGTATGTGTTCAATAGTCCATGACATGGACAGTGTCTGGGGTGTGCACACATCCCACATGCATGTTTTGTGACATGTGGAAGTGTACCTGGGGTGTCTGGGGCATGTAGTGTACACAGATTGTTATCATCAGATGTGCCATTCCTGGCCTCATGTGGTGAGAACTGGCAATGAACACCAGGTTGAACCTGCACCTACATTTACAGCATGATACAGGTATTCCCTGGTGTCAGTGGCATCTGTCCATACAGGGCATGTGTATAAGGCATGGTATGTCATTTGTGGGTTACATTTGCTGGCTCTACAGTTGTTGCAGGCATCCAGTGGGGAACATAGTGAAGGAGCACTGGATGCAATTATGTGCCTATTGTAGGGATGGGACAGGGTGCCATGCCCTCTGTAGTCCACTGCAATCACACCATGGTTACTATCTGTTGGCAATAAGAAGGGAGCTACCAACATAGTGGTTCTTGGCTAGCCAAGTGTGTTTGTGCATGAGACATGGGTTGAGAGTGTTCTCTGGGTAATACAAGGATTGCCTATATTGTTCGCCAGGCCTTGATCTCACATGTAGGGGTATGGATTGTCTATCCCAGCCTCTCTGCTGTTTGAGATTTGTTATCCTTATAAGGTGGACATTGGAACATATAATAGGCCCACCATATAAGAAATTTGCAAAACCCACTTCACAATGAGTCCAGTTGTTACACATTCACAGCTACCTCCACACAGGATATGAATGACAAACACATACACATCAAGCCTCACAGTTGCCATGTCTAGAATTAGAACTACTACCTAATGAGTACATCACACTACAGCATTATGCAGTTGTAGCACATGCCACAGAGATTATTGGGCGACATTTTCCCCAAAGTTGTATTTCAAAATGAATGACATCAGCAGGCTTGCCAAAGTAGGGCAATGGAGGTTGTAGTGACTGTGAATGGCCTCAAAAGCATTGCTCCCTACACATACAAACAAACACACCCACAAACACACACAGTTTTACACTTGCCATGTCTAGGATTAGAACTCCTACCTAACTAGTAAATCACACTACAGCATTACACACTTATATGATGCACCATGGAGATTACTGGGCTACTCTTTTCACAAAGGTGTATTTCAAAGTGAATGACATCAGTAGGCTTGCCAAAGTAGGGCAATGGAGGTTGTAGTGACCGTGAATGGCCTCAAAAGCATTGCACACTACACAGACAAACAAACACACAAACTTTTACACTTGCCATGTCAGGGAATAGAACTCCTACTTAACTAGTACATCACACTACAGCATTACTCAGTTATAGGATGCAGCACATAGATCACTGGGCTCCTTCTTCCCCAAAGGTGTATTTCAAAGTAAATGACATCAGCATGCTTGCCAAAGTAGGGCAATGGAGGTTGTAGTGACTGTGAATGGCCTCAAAAGCATTGCACCCTACACAGACAAACAAACACACAAACTTTTACACTTGCCATGTCATGGAATAGAACTCCTACCTAACTAGTATATCACACTACAGAATTACACAGTTATAGGATGCACCACAGAGATTACTGGGCTGATCCTTCCCCAAAGGTGTAATTCAAAGTGAATGACATCAGCAGGCTTGCCAAAATAGGGCAATGGATGTTGGAGTGACTGTGAATGGCCTCAAAAGCATTGCTCCCTATAAAGAAAAAGAAACACACATACAAACCTTTACACTTGCTATGTCTGGGAATAGAATTCCTACCTAACTCGTATATCACACTACAGCATTATGCAGTTATAGGATGCACCATGGAGATTACTGGGTTATTCTTTCCCCAAAGGTGCATTTCAAAGTGAATGACATCAGCAATCTTGCCAAGGTTGGACAATTGAAAGTGTAGTTCATAGGGTCATAGGTTCATACTAGGCTATCAGCCATAGGGCCTATACATGCCTAGACATGACAATTCCCTGGCTATGTCTTCCCACAATATTTACTTCCCTGGACCCCTGTCTAGCAGGGCAGTTGACATGATCTGCGGGGTCAATTTCCTATCTCCCAACCAATCGTCCAGGTTCCTTTTGAACAGGGTCAAAGAGGCACTCTGCTTGACATTTATGGGCAGTCTATTCCAGAGTCTGGGGTGTCTCTGGGTCAGGAAAGCATCCCTTCAGCATGTATTGTTCATTGTGATGACAAGATTTGGATCCCTGGAGCATGTGGCTGTGAGGGTTTGGAATTCTTTAAGTGTAGCATGTCCAACAGCTGTGTGTTTGACATGGCATGGTATGTCAAGCAGAGATCACCTCTGAGAACACAATACATGGCAGAGTATAGCTGGATGATTTTCAGATGGTCAGCATAGGGCATCTGGTTTAGGGATGTGATTCATTTTGTGAGGTATGTCTGCAGCCTTTCTAGTTGTTGCAGATGTCTTGTGAGGTACAAACGTAACGGGCCATTGTAGTCTGTACTGGGTCTACTGAGAGATGACTACAGTGGGACAATGGCCTCCTTTTCCTGGATGTAAAGCCCTTAAGGAGAGGTGTGCCACATAGGTGGGTTTTCTGACTGTTGTGGCAATGTGGTTATCAAAGGTGAGACCACTGTCCACCTGTGTCCCTAAGTCTGTTATCACACTTTAGGTGTTTAGTGTACTGCCACCTATGTGGTACTTCTCAGGCACATGTACCTTCCCAAAAAGGATAACTATATATTTCTTGGCATTGACCTTCAGGCCATGGCTCAGGCACCAAGCATGTCTTTCTGTATGACCCTTCTGTAGAATATCCATATCATGTGGGGATTCAATACTGGCTCCCAGTGTGCAGTCATCTGCAACCTTTGTTTGCCAGAATCCCTTACTGTTGGACTGTACTTCAGAGCAGTAGATGCCAAACAAGAGTGGTGCCAGGACTGAGCCTTAAAGTACTCCAACTGTCACTTGTCTGGTGATGGGGTTGGGGCCACCTACATTTACAGCATGGTTTCTGTCAGTACAGTAGTTGGCAGTCCATTGGGTGACATAGGGATTAATGGCCAGCTTGATACATTTATCTATGATTCCAGACAGGGCGATGGTGTTGAAGGCCTTGGCGAGGTCCAGCTAGGCTGTATGAACCACCTTACCCTTGTCCACAGCTCTGGAGATGGATTCACAGTTGCCAATCAGGTTGAGGTGACATGATCGTCCCTTCACAAATACTACCGGGTTAGGGTCCAGTGTTTGCAGGTTGCCAATGTCTTTGTTTTAATTTTCATGATAATATATTCCATTGGCTTGCACATCAGGCAAGTCATACTGCTGGGGCTGTAGTTCCCAGGATCCAAGGTGGATCCTCCCTTGTGGACTGGCATAATTGTAGCTGTGCACCACACAGTGGGCACGAAGCCTGAGGTGTGGCTACAATTAGAAATGGCATGTAGGTGAGGTGCCAGTTCAGTTTGTAGCTCATGCAGTGCACAGCCCTGGATGCTGACTGGTCCCATGGCTGCTGTTGTCATAGCTCTGGAGAGTGTGTTTTTTACCTATGTGGCTATTATTACCAGAATCTGGAAATCTTTCCATGTTGAGATGGGCCCTTTGGGGGTTGGGAGGGGGTGCAGTTGACACTGAATCAATCTGCTAGGACATTGGCAATATCCCTGGGAACAGTATATTTAATACCACCCTGTTGTAGCTCAGAGCAGTTCTCTGCATTGACATTTAGATTCCTCACATAGCTATGGAATGGCTTGCAGTTCTCTTTGACATCTTTGGCTATATTATGTTCATAACTAGCTTTGAAGGATGACATGAGGGATCTCTGCTTCTTACTGTAGCTGGTAAGGGAGTATTTTGCATCCTGGAAATTCTGCCAATTCTGCACCAGTTTCCTCCTTTTGTTGTACAGTATGTTTATGGCAGGGGGCCACCACATTGGCTTCCTTTTCTTGGGGAGCGTATTGGTTCTATATTGGATGGCACAATTTATGCACGAGTGGATGTGCTCGTATAATGCCTTTGTGCATGATTCAGCAGTCCTTTCTGTTCCCATCTGCATGTGTGTCATGATGTTAGTCATGTCTAACATGTGTAGCATGACATTGGCTTTGGTGATGTGTGTTACGGAGGTTTCCTTACTGGGGTGTGGGGGAGGGATGTTGATGTTAAAGGTGATTAGCTCATGGGCAGACCTGACCACCGATTGAGTGACCGTAGGTGTGGAGCATTGACTTCTCATGTTGGTAATGACCAAGTCTAGGATATTTGAGCCCCTGGTGGGACTATGGGTTACTTGATCCAAGGCATTGGGAATTATGACTTCCAAGAACCGTTGGACACATGTGTTGGTACACAAGTAGTATTCCCAGTAAATGGCAGGGTAGTGTAATTCAAAATGTAACTTTTGTGAAGGAATCGAGGAATCGATAATCAACTAAAACTGTTTTATTGTAAGCGCTTTCAGCAAGGTGCTTTGTCTGAAGAAGGCGAGGTAAGCACCTTGCTGAAAGCAGATACAATAAAACAGTTTTAGTTGATTTGCCGGCTCTTATCGATTCCTTTTGCCTTTAAAAAGTTACATTTTGTTTTTCCGTATTTTTGGTGTACGTGTTTAGGGTAGTGTAATTCACCCAGTATTAGGGTGTTTGCTTGTATCATAATATTTCACAGTATGTTTCAAAAGCTGTAGTGGGTATCATGGGGGGGGGGGATCTGTAGTATGCCATACCATTTGGAATGCAATCTAACCTACTGTTAGTTGCACCGGGGGTATTTTAGACACATTCTGTTGTGCAAGTAGCCTGGTGGTGTGAATATCCTTGGTGAATATGGACACTCCTCCACCTTTATTATTTTGGTCTTGGTTTGGTGGCCAATAGGTATGGTGAGAGCTGTACCTGGTATTGCAGGGGTGCTGTCTGGAGCCTTTGATCAGGTCCCTGTTACTGCACAGTCATCGATGTTCTCCACTTTTAGGTGTGTGTAGTGACTGTGAATGGCCTAAAAACATTGATCCCTGCACACACACACACACACACACACACACACACACACAGAGTTTCACGGTTGCCATGTCTGGGTATAGCACTCCTACCTAACATATCACACTACAGCATTACACAGTTATAGCACGAGCAATGGAGATTACTGGGCTACTTCTTCCCCAAAGGTATATTTCAAAGTGAATGACATCAGCAGGCTTGCCAAAGTAGGGCAATGGAAGTTGTAGTGACAGTGAATGGCTCAAAAGCATTGATCCCCACACAGACAAACACACAAACCTTTACACTTGCCATATCTGGGATTAGAACACCTATCTAACTAGTATATCACATTACAGCATTATGCAGTTATAGCACATGCCATGGAGATTACTGGACTATTCCTTCCCCAAAGGTGTATTTCAAAGTGGATAACATCAGCAGCCCTGCCAAAGTAGGGCATTTGAAATAGTAGTGAGTGTGTCTGGCCTAAAAAAGCATTGATCCCTACATAGACAAACACACATACAAAGTTGCCACATCTGGGATTAAAACTCCTACCTAACTAGTACATCATACTACAGCATTACAAAGTTATAGGACACACCATGGAGATTACTGGGGTACTATTACCCGAAAGGTGTATTTCAAGATGAAGACATCAGCTGGCTTGCCATAGTAGGGCAATGGGGAGTGCAGTGTGTGTGCATGGGGTATAACCCATTCAACTAGAGTCAGACACACAACACTCAAGCACATGCAGGTTTATATTCCACAGGTACGTGTATACAACTGCTAGTTGACTACTGACTAGTACAGTCATTTCACACAGTTAGCACAAGCACCACAGACAGTATAATGCTGAGGGATACCAGAGGCAAATGTCTATGGTGATTGACATTTGCACATCATGTGGTTTTATCCAATTGTTGTGTGCTGGGTGGGACAGGCCTCGTGGATGGAAGGCTCTTTGTCACTGTCACTCTCTTCCACACATCTATGTATGTGTATTTTTGTCATACAGTTTCACATAGGTTACCCAGAGGCAGGGGTCATAATTCTGGACATTACTCCTTCACATTTTTATTTAAGAACAGGTTTGTTGCCACCCATTCTTGTGTTTGCAGCCAGGGATAGTATGTGCACACAGCTGAGTTTTGGACTTCACACAGTCCATGCCATCCATGGCCCTACCCCCCCCATTATTCTATCCTCTTCCAAACATTATGCAAACATTCTCTGATATGTTCCCTATAGTTATCACCTCATCCCAGCAGTAATTTGGTGTTGGTCCACGGATCATGCAGTAGGACATGGTGGAGATGTTACTAAGATTTGTCCACATGGCCTTGCATTTGGGTTCTGTGGACTGTGTTATGTTGTTATTTGGGAGTCCATGACATAATATACATTGGCAGTATGGGTGAGACACAGGCCTTTGGCAGAGGAATGTAGGCCATTTGGTAGTGATGCAGGCCAGCTGTAGCAGGCTGTTGCATTCTGTCACTCCTACAGTCCCAGACTGCAATACCCTATATTCCTCTGGGGTGACAGGGTAGGTGTGCAAGGTGTTCATGCCAATACTTTCTGTCATTATTGATCCAGTGGTGTAGATGCTTGCAGGGTGCTGCTTACAGCTAGGGACACACATGCATGGGCCACCTTTGTTGCATGCTGCATTCTTTAGCTATTGCCATACAGAGGTGGGGGTCATATTGTACTCATTCCCAACAACAGGGATAAGACCAGAGAGGTAACTGTGCGTGGTGCTGGGGTGAGCTGGGTGCATGTGTGCTATGGACACTACTTGCATCTGACTCACTGATATGCATGGGGCATTCCACTTATGCTGGCTTGTGCAGGGACATCAGCTGTTTCTCAATACTTCATACCTATGACCTTTGTGGTCTGCCAGTGTTTGGCCAGATGACATCGGTATTCCCTACTACAAGCCCAAATAATGTGCTGCTAACCTGTATGTACAATTCTGAGGGTGTGTCCATTTGACAGTTACATATTATACACTGTCTGTCTGGGGTACTTCCCCCTGTGTACTGCGTGTATGTCTGGGCTCACATTCATACTATGTCCATCTTAAAGATGGTAGCACATATTACTTCCAAACATTTACTATGGCTTACTGCTGGAAAGTGTTTTGCTGGGAAGCATTGTTTTCGGCACTGCAGTTGTGAGACCTTGGTCCTGTCATTGGCAGGACTGGCCTATGGCCATCATAATAAACCCTGCCATGCATACATACTGACCACTCTCACACAATATACAACACACACCTACCTAACACACACAGCCCTGCATATTGTACACATGCTAAAATCAATCCTGCCACCTTGGCCAGCTCAGGTAATCTGTGCTCCACAGTTATTATACCTAAACATACATGTTACTACATTTCTACATAGGACTGGGGGGGCACACCTGACTGTTACTACATTTCTACATAACATTGGGGGGGGCACACCTGCCTGTTATTTCATTTCTACATAGGATTGTGGGCACACCTGACGGTTAATACATTTCTACATAGGATTGGGGGGCACACCTGACTGTTACTACATTTCTGCATAGGATTGGGGGGGGGCATACCTGACTGTTACTACATTTCTACATAGGATTGGGGGGGCACACCTGACACTTGTACACATTTGCTATGACTGTACTGGTATTTCAGGTACTCCATTTCATTCTGTATTCTGACCATATCATGCTGACTAGAGGCATATCAGTGTACTACAGGTCTTAGATTGTATTGACCTACATTTCAGTTTCTGACTTATTCTTCAGAACTAACATTCCACTGCCTGACCTGTTGTAGTCTGTCTGTGTAGGTCTGGGGGGATGTTCTCCATACCTATCACTCAGTGGCCTTAGCACAGCCTTTGTTTGTGTTTGTTTACACCTGTCCTGCTAGCTGAGACTGTTGTTGGGTGTGTGAGCCTCCCTGACTGCCATCTTTGTGTCCTATGGACATACATGTGGCCTAGCACATTTCCTGCAGTGAGTTTTGTCACCTTGTCTAGTACTGGCTATTATGGTGACACCAGTATTTGTTACAGATCAAATGCTGTCACGGGTTTATATCACGTTATCAAAAGATGAAAATAGCGAATGCTATTTCATCAGCCCCAAAACATCTAAACATGAAAATATCGAACATTCACAACAGCGAATTTTTTCCCATGGAAAAAAATTGCTGCTCCAAAACACATACACACAACACAAGCACATCAAACAAACAGCAACCACATACATACACTTAAATTCCTACATCTGACGCTACACTAAACTAAACATACACTACTATCTACCCATTTACTTTAACCCAAACCCTAACCATAGGGTCCGTCACTATAGCACACTCACCTAAAATGCGCCCTAATCCTAACTCACTTAAACTGCCCCAAACCCTAAAGTCTGTCACTATTGCACAGACGCCTAACCTACGCCCTAACCCTAACTCACTTAACCTGCCCCTAACCCTAACGTACAATCGCACACTTACCTGAACCCAACCAGTAACTTTCCACCACAGCACTAAGAATTGCGAAGCCACAGAAATGACCAACCGAATTCTTTCCCAAGGAAATAATTTGCTGTTCTGCAGCTTTGCTATTCTTAGCGTTCACTGAACAGTGTTCAATATCAGAACATTCAAAGTTTTAATACTTCGATGTTCTGATATAGACCCTGCTGCCACTATAGGTGTCTACTATCTGCTGGCATCCCATTCATTCACACAATTCCCTTGCATGCTCACATCCATACCATAGATACAAATGACAACACATACTACTCCATCTGGCAATTGATAGGAAGAGTGACTTACCTTGTGGCTGTGGCAGTACTGAGGATAGTGCTAGAGGGCTGACTATGTCGGATGCACATTGTACATTCCCTTTACATAGTTAAGCACAATTAGTGCCATGTTTGGCATCCCTTTTGCTGCATGTATGAGTCAGAGAGAGGTGTGATTCCCTGAATTCCTACCGTGCCAGTGTATGTGCTATGTGTTGCCTCTTTGCCATGGCCTGGGCATACTGGGCATGCCTCCATCTGCCTACTGAGGCAGGCTCAGGTTGTTCCTCTTCCGAGTCACTCTGTGCCTGTGCAGGCCTTGGCAATGGTGAGGGGCTGCATGGCCCTGCCCCATGCTGTTCCTTCTGCAGCTGTGTAGCATGGAACATATGATGACAATTTGGGTACATGTGGCTGGTGAGTAATGCAAGGCTCCACCAGATGTGTCAAGG
The DNA here is from genome assembly GCF_019279795.1 of Protopterus annectens. Classification (NCBI taxonomy): domain Eukaryota; kingdom Metazoa; phylum Chordata; order Ceratodontiformes; family Protopteridae; genus Protopterus; species Protopterus annectens. The sequence continues at coordinate 256,978,259 of NC_056744.1, read as the reverse complement.
CACTGGAACCATGACTTGAGCATCCCAAACACAGACTCTATTATGATTCTGGCCTGTGCGCTTGCCTCATTATGGAGTTCTTTTTCGGGTGTATGTGCATTTCTGATGGGTGTCATCAGCCATGGCTCCAGTGCATAACCAGCAACCCTCACTAGGTGACCATAAGGGATGTCCCCATTGGCATATCTCTGGTACAGCTGCATCAGATGCCAGATGTGGGAATCGGGATAGCTTCCATGGCAGACAGCACATACATTCATTATAATGCCTGGGCATTTCACATGACCTGGCAGTTGATGGAGGGGAAGCCCTTGCAGTTGATGTAGACCCTACCCCACTCACAGGGTGGTGCTTTGATGCATATGTGCGTGCAGTCTATAGCACCCACTACCTCAGGGAATTCTGCTATTTAGTGGAAGAAATGCATATTACTGTCCAACGCCTCACAGGTGTTGTGGAAATATACGTGCTCACCGGCATGTGCTGACATGGCATCCAGGAACTGGTGGAGTATCCTTGATGCTGATGCCTGTGAGATCCCCATGATATCCCCATTTGGCCTTTGGAAGGTACCTGTGGCTAGTATTCTTAGGCCTACACATACCTTGGTATCCACTGGGATGAGTTCTCCTCTGTTTGTTCTGTGTATGAGGCGTGGCCGGCACAGCTCAACAATTTGCTGTAGGAGGTTCCTGTCCACCCTATAGCACTCCACTATCTCCAGCTCATGTAGCCCCTGGTAGGTTACCCTGGGTCTGTACACTCTTCTCCTTCTCCTCACTGTGGGTTGGTCATCAGCATTCTCATCCTCACCACCGTCAGCCACTTGCACATGTTGATTTATGATAGCTGCTGCAGTACCTATCATTTTATTGCTTTTGTTTGGTAAAATTTCCCCACTTGTGTACACTGGTGGTGTAGCGTTTGTGTGAAAAACCAGAGGGAAAGGTGTTTTCATAGTTTATAGTGGTGTGCTGCAGTGCTGGGCTGGGCTGGTCTGCTGCCTGTGTAATTGGTTGATTCTGATACATTTCACCTGCCAGCTATGCTAGTTCTCCTTGATTACCTTCCTACCACTGTTTTCTGTTTCCATTGCCTTCCTGTTTAAGCCCAGGGGCACGCACACCCGCTTAGGCAATGTAAAGAGTGCTAGGCAGTGTCAGACAAATCCCCTTGCTTAGCTCTGCTAACCTAAGGGCAAACCTGAGCCTCAGGGCTCCAATAAGCTTACAGTATGCCTGACAAACCATTCTATGATGTCAGCTAGCTCTTAGGCTTACACCATGGTCTTCCTGCACTGACACAGTTGGGTGCAGGCTAGCCATGAGGGGTAATTTGAGATTCAGTATCATTCCTCTCATTTGCATAGGATTGCCTGCTAATGCCTAGTTACAAGTCCCACACTGAGCCTTCCCCCTTAGCAATCACTATTCACTGGCCATGTTGTCTTCTGCCTGCCATTGAGTATAATGGCAAAATTGTGATTTTGGATACAATGCTTACTTCAGGGTTTTTTTTTTATTTTTCGCCTAATCCTGTTTGCGCGCCACTGCCCTACGCTTAAACAGCCGGAATCGGCTAAAAAAAAGCTATTTTTTTTGCAACTGTTTTCCATGCCAATGGAAATGTACTCGGTTACTAACCGAGTACATTTCTGCAGACTACACTAGTCCTGCACAGCTGATTGTCAGCTTCCTGAATCACAAATTCACCTCATTTGCATGTTTTTTACCTGCAAATGGGATAATTTGCATACAGGAGCTGTGTCCATGCAGGAATAGTGCAGGAGTGCTCATGCATGTCCCAGGAGCTTATTCCTGGATCGCGGGGTGGCCATATTGCCTCCAGCAGCTCCTGCACAATTCCTGCATGCCGTGCAGAGCTTGCTGAATCCTGGGGACTCTGTAAAATCAAGGCTAGTAAAATCAAGGGTAGTTGAGTGTGTGTGTGTGTGTGTGTGTGTGTGTGTGTGTGTGTGTGTGTGTGTGTGTGTGTGTGTGTGTGTGTGTGTGTGTATGTGTGTTTGAGTATTTATTTTATTTATGTTTGTTAACCAGGTAGTGTCCAACTGGGTTGAGAAAACCCCGTTTTCAGCAGAGACCCGAGGAGAAAAGCTCCACAACAAAAACAGCATTAATAAGGTACAAGCAGTAAACTTAGTTAGCACTACATTGCTAACAAATATGTAAATGAGCTTAACAAAATTATTATAGCAAAATATAACAGAATACAATATAAACATGCATGTTTCAGGCAAACAGGAATACTATTTTTTTACAATATATATATGAGGTACATAAATCATGTAGCTTTCCAAGGTGAGTCACTTCTGAAAGACCAAAACTGGTCATGTAGTTTTACAAGTTAGGTCATCTGAAGGAACAAAGATTAATAAAGATAAGACAGATAGTAGGGATAGCCCTATGTGGGATAAGCACTATTCGGGCTAACATGTTTGAGATGAGTGGGAAAAAATCAGAAGAATATTAGTTGGGAGCAATAGAGGGGTATAGCCAATTATCATTTAAATAGTTTTTCTGGTAAGTTTTAAATGTGGACAGGTTTAGGGTTTTTAGTTATCTGTTAAGGAAAGGTGTTCTAGTCTTTGGTTATTTTATAGGAGTAGAGGGAATCTCCATTGATAGTTTTGAGATTGGGTTACTTTTAGCATTAGTTTGTTGGGTGACCTGTGGAGTCTACAGTTTATGTTTGGCTGGACTAGGTTTGACAGAGCTAGGCAGTCAAAAGGGTTGAATATGATTTTATGAGCAAGTGAAAGTTGTTTTAGTAATAATAGGTTGGGAAGTTCTAGCTGTTGGAGAACAGCGCAGTGGTTTGTTCTGTGGGATTGGTTGGTGACAAACTTAGCTATTCTGTTATAGCAGGAGTCTGATTTATTTAGGTTGTTTTCTGATAATTTAGTAAAGACCTCAGTGCAGTATAGGAGGGTGGATAGCAAGTAGCATCTTGCATTAGCCAGTCTAGCTTGTTGTGTGAGGTAAGGTTTAACCCTGTATAGATTGCCTAGTTTAGAGTGGATTTTTTTATGGTCAGATAGATGTGTTTATCAAATTTAATGAGTCATCTATGGTTACCCCTAGCAACTTGGTCTCATCAGTTGGTTCAATTTTTGCACTGTTGTTAGGGAGTATGGAAAAGGATTCAGTACTGGGTTTGAAAATTTATTACAGAAAATTATGATCTCGGTCTTATTTCGATTTAGGATGAGTTGGTCACTGGTGAGGTACTTTTCAATGTCTTGCAATGATGATTGCATTTTGTGTTGGAGTTATTGTGGGGAGTGGGCTGAGCAGATAAAGGAGGAGTCATCTACATATTGGATGATGATGGCATGTTGGGTGGCAGTATATAGGTTGTTGGTAAATATTATGAAGAGGAGGGGCCCAAGTATGGACCCTTGTTGTACCCCCATGGTGATTGGTAATAGTGGGGAGAGGCTGTTTGCCCATTTAGTGCCCTGTTGACTGTTAGATAGATAACTGTGAAACCATGTTGGGGTGTGGTATTGAGACTGTAAGTGGCAACTTTGTTGAGGAGCAGCTGATGGGACACTGTGTCAAAAGCTTTTGACATATCTAAGAAAATGGCTTAGACAGGTTGTCCTTCATTTTTGAGGTGGCGAATAGTCTCTTTAAAGGTTATGAGGGTTGAGTTAGCACTGTGTTTTGGCCTGAAGCCATGCTGGGTGCTGGAGAGTAGGTTGTTGGTAGTGAGGTGATTCATGAGTTGTTGGTGGCTACATTTCTCTAGAATTTTAGCAAGGGGGTTAGAATGGCAATGGGACAATAGTTGGTTATGTTTCTAGATGGCCTGCCCTTATGAAGTGGTATGATATGAGAGATTTTTCATAATTTGGGAACGTACTGTTCAAAGATAGAGCAGTTTATTAGTAATGATATGGGGTAGGTGATGGATGGGGCAGGTAGTTTTAGCTATTCATTTGGAAGTTGGCCAGAAGCTAAGCAGCAGGGATTTAATTTACATTGAGTTTTTTTTATGTATAAAGTTGGAATATGAATAAAAGAGAGTTTGCGTCATTAGAGGTAGAGGGGAGACAGTGAGGGATGGGGTTATTTTGCTGTCTAGTAGAAAAGTGCTAGAGTTGATGAAGTGGGAATTGAATTGTGAGGCTAAGGGCACAGAGGAGTTAGTAGCGAGGGGGCAGGGGTAGGGGTTTTTACTGGGGTTAAGGAGGTGGTTGATATTCTGCCAGTATTTTTGTGGACAGTGCTTGTATTTTTGTTGATAGCTGAGGAAATACATTATTTTATCCTTGATTATGTTTTTCTTAGCATGCTTTCTAATTTGTTTGTAAAGGGTGAGATCATTGTTATTTTTGGTCATATGATATAGTGACCAGGCCGTATCTCTTTGTTTCATTAGCTGTTTTGTTTCTTTAGAAAGCCATGGTAGCTGTTTAGGTTTTTGGTGAATTTTTCTGAGGGGGGCAAGATTATTAAATATTTCAAGGAATTTGTTATTGAAGTATTTTACAGCTAGGTCTAGTTGCACGTTTGTTAATGGGGACCAGTCAAAGTTTTGCTGTAGTTAATTGAAGGTGTCAGAGGAGAAATATTTTTGCTACAGGTGTATTTGTACGAGATACTGGTTTGGGATATGTGTTTTCTTGCTAGCTAGAAATGTAGGGGTATGGTCTCTTAGTGTGACTGGTAGACAGTCTGTCTGGTAACTGTGGTTTGGTTTGTTGGTTAAAAGCTAGTCTAGAAGTAATTATTTATTGGAGTGCTTGTTGATGCAGGTGGAGGAGTTAATAATCGGTGATGTTGTATAAGTTTATAAAAGAGGTAGGGGAGTCGGAGGAGCAAGAGATCTAGTCTAGGTTGAAATCACCTAGAATGATGGTTTCTTGGGACAGAGAAAAAGATAACCAAGATAAGAGGCATTCTATGTTGTGCAGGTTGTTGGTAGGTAGATGGCTATGATGTTAATGGATTTGTGAGGATTAATTTGGAGGCGAGTGATAAGGAGTTTAGCATGAGAGATGTCTGGTGGGGAACAGTTTAGTTTTTCTAGATTAAGTGATTCTTTAAACATAATTGCTACACTCTCACCACGTTTTTTTTATCCTGTCCTGTCTTATAATATTGTAACTATTTGTAGCAATTTCAGAGTTTTTGATGTGGGGCTTTAATCTGGCCTCAGTTATGACTGCAGTGACTGGAGAATGGGAGGCAAGGGTGTTATGGAATTCAGATAATTTGTTTGCAAGGCTTCTAAGATTAAAGCATGTAATGAGAAGGTCAGAGTTACTGGTAATAGGTATTGATGTATAGGTAGTGGTATCTGTGACATTTTGGGAAGATGTGGAGGAACAGGAGCTTGGAGATAATGGTTAGGTTACATGGGAGGTACAGATGGATCCAGGATTAGGATGGCTATCTGATTGGAGTTTTATCTTTGCTACAGAGCACACAATTAGGTGCTTTAGTTTGGTTATAAGTTGGTTATACGTGTAGAAGGACAGGTGAGTGTTGGTGTGTTATATATGTCTTGAAGGAAGGACAGAAATATTAAATCTAGGTAAGTCTTGGTGATGATATAATGATAAGGTTTACATGGGAGGTGTGGTGAGGTGTATGCAAGTGTTGGGGATGGGTGTTTTGGTGAGTTTTAAGTTATGGGGTTGGTAGCATAGTAAGCAAGGAGGAGTATGCCTGATAATAGAGTGTTATAGAGCAAGCAGTTCTGGCCTTTCATTTTGATTGGAGAGTGGGTGTGGAATTATGAAGTGAGGTATAGGAAAGCAGAGTGTAGTATGCTATTGTGAGGGGATGAGTCTAGGTGGGGTAAGTGGGGAGGGTGCTGTGTATAAGAGATGAAGTTAGAGGGGTGTGGTTAGCTGATATGGGAGGGAAGTGGATTGGAGAATTGTACAGGGGGTGTAGTTAGCTTACGTACAAATAAACAAGATAGGGGTGGGTGGGAATGGAGGTAGGATAGGGGATTGGAGCAGGGTGGCCTTGGGTAGGAGTGGTGCCTGTGCCAATGCTATGCATAGGCCTTCAGTGGTGATTTTTGCAGAAAAGTACTAATTACCACTAGCAGTAACACCACAAAATTCAGAGACATGAAATTGTGACTGACATGTCTCTGGATCACATTTATCACTATTTTGATAGCAGCTTCTTTTTGGTCACAACATTTTCTGCCACTGCTGAAAAAACTTTCTGAATCCTTGCCTTTGCTTATACTGAGAACAAATGGAAATAACAGGGTATGTTTTTATCTGACTTGTGAAAGCATAAGAATATTTTGGGAAATGATATGTAAACAGAATATTAAAGACGGCATATAGAAAATAGAATATATTGAAATGTTCATGATTTTTCATGGTTATTTTGGGCAAAAATGTACAGAATATGTTGAAGGAACTGATATTTTTTCTGGATAAAGTGAGTAATATAGAATACAAAAACAAATGAGATTTTATTTAATAAGAAACAGTATTTGTCAGACATTTTTAGAAAAAAATAGGTTGTGGCAAAATAAATGAGTGTCAAGCGGAAATAAGATATGTGACACATTAAAGTATTTTGGAGTATTGCACTTTCATAATTTTTTTCTTTTTTTTATGCAGATAGAATGATATTTATTTTATAAAAAAGGGCTTTATAAATACGTAAATCTGTGTATATAAATAGATGACGCCTATATTTTTTTCAGCAGATGCTGTGGGATCTCTTATATTTACCTCTACTACCACCAACTCAGGCAGGTTGGACATTGGTTTATCATCTCTATCAAAAGATGGCACAACCAGGAACAGAGCCAGATCCAGCACTAATCTAGGCAGTTGCCTAGGACCTGCTGACTTCGGAGGCCTTCTGGCCAGGGATCTGCCACAACATTTAATTTTTAATTTAAAAAAAAGTTAAGTTAAATTACATGTCATGTCTTAAGAATGTACTCTTCTTTAAGAGATAATCTCTAAGTCCAACACAGATTCATGTTCCTGCTACTTTTTACTGCATGCATCAACACACATTTAAACATTCCTACTACTATCTGTATGTGCTAATGCACATTTAAATGTTTCTAATTCTTCATGCATGTGTTGACATGCACACACATTTAAACATTCCTGTGTGTATTGCTGCACACTTATTTAAAAATTCCTACTGCTTCTTCTTTCTGCATTTGGAATTTAAGAGATGCGATTTACATTCCCCCCACTGCTGTTTCTTCTTTTGCATGAAATGTAGAGCTGACAAGGCATGTACATCCCTTCAGTAAGGTGTGTGTGTGTGTGTGTGTGTGTGTGTGTGTGTGTGTGTGTGTGTGTGTGTGTGTGTGTGTGTGTGTGTGTGTGTGTGTGTGTGTGTGTGTGTGTGTGTAAACAGTGCCCTCATTAGGCATGGCAGGTTACTGAATTAACTTGCTAAGGCTCAAACCCTGTACCTTGATTACACAAGACAAGATGCTGAATCCTCTACGTCATCTACCAGACTGCCTAGGGCCCCATTTGACCATGATCTGGCTCTGATTAGGAAAGCAGTACTCCCCCTTATGCTACACTGCAATGTCTACCTGGTGTGGGAATAAAACCCACACACCCTGATCCCATGTGCAAAAATGGGAAACAGGGTTTTGGATGGATGGATGGATGGATGGATGGATGGATGGATGGATGGATGGATGGATGGATGGATGAAAGTCGTGTGCTACCTACTGAGCTTTTGACTTGATAAGAACTGAAATGTAGGTTATAAGATGGTTAAAAACATAAATGTAAAATATAAATCTGTATAAAAGAAGTACACTTGTCAATAATAATCATGTTGAAGAAATTCTTATATATAAAATATTTACACAATGACAACTATATTTTAATGTTTGCCACATTTATAAAACCAACAACAGCAGCACTGTAGTATGCATACTGTTCACAGATTCAGTCATCAAGTTTACAACCTACTGGCCTTCAGGAAGCTTGGCTGTAGTAAAATCATGATATTTTCTAATGTTATTTCTGAATCAAGTTAATGCAGCACTTCTAATTGTAAGGGATCACTTCTTCCATAATCTTTGATAGCACTGTGTAATGCATGTTTTTTTATTCTGATATTTTAAGTTTGGTGTAGGTTCAAAGACTATTACTAGCCAGCTTATCTGGTAGATGATTAGTAGTCTAGCCACTGCAATCCCCTCTGCTTGCTACCCCATTCCATAAGGGATAGCGGAAACCAGACTGGAGTGAAATTGTGGTTGCACATCTATTTATCTATGTTGTCTTAAAGAGGGTGAGGAAGTTACTTTATTTTTTATGAAGGAGAAGCCTGTTCCAGTGGACAGCAATTATTTTGGAGGAGCTTCTATCTCACCAAGAAGATCTGCTTGCATTGCAGTGGAAGTTAAAGTCTTTTGTGTGAGTATTTGTAAAACTACAGGTTTTGCAAATGTGTAGGAGGTCATGCGGTGCTGGGACCTTTCAGAATTTGTTGACTAGGAAGTTGTCACCCTATAGGATTCTGTAGAAGACAGAAAAGAGAATTGGAACTTTAGACATTCTGTATACTTTGGTACTCACACCTTTAGTTTACTTAGTAAAAAATGCTGGTGGTTTCAGGTTGGATCATGTATGTTGAGAAGTACATGCAGAATGGAGCATTATATTATATTCTGTTATAGGTCTAATAAGAAAGGGGTAGGGAGTGCTGATAACATCCTTGAATTTAGGGGATACACCTTTAGTAATCAGTTGGGCTAGGTAAAAGGACTCTATAACAACTGTAGATATGTTGTGGCCAAGGGGAAATTCATTGTCTACAATACTGCCTATACACCTAATAACTTTGTCAGTTTTGAGAGTGGTCTGGTTTATGTTTTTAAAGTGTGTGGGTGTTTGTGTTTTTCAAAGTACATGACACTACACTTATTAACATTTAGCATTAGAACATTACCCAAGCATACCTATCAACCTCTTAGAGCAAGAAAACTGGACAAAGCCATAAATAAAAGTGTGACAAAGACCCAAAAATAGGGAACATTTTTAAATATTCCTCTTACAATGTTAGAAAGTTCATAGAATAACAGGTTTTACATTAGCATGACTTTTCTAAATGGTATGAAGACTTAAACTCAAATGTCTGTCATTATTGTTTTACTTCAATATTTAATGATTTGTTACTAATTTGCCAGAAAACCACAATTATTTTGAAAAATGGACTAAAAATTTGAGGCAAAAATATGGACATTCTGTGAAAATCTGTACAGTTGAGAGATATGCAGCCAAGCAGTACTGGTTCCTATGTGTTAGTGCAACTTGAGGGATCTGGGTGTCCTCTGGAAAGATGATGAAAGTTTTAAATTTGCAGCCATTTCCAAAACATAATCAGTCAAAAACCTTTGACAACAGTTTTGGCATCAGAGAAGTAAAGAACAAATAGAAGTGGTCCTTGTGCTGTCCCCTATGGGGACCCCAATAGTAGCAGGCATTTTAGTGGAGGTTGAGCCCCCAGTCTTACTTGATTGTATTTCGTATGTAAGCTAGTTTGCTATTCAGCAGGTCACATAAGAGTTTACATTTAGTTTAACTCATTTGTCTAAATTTTCTCACTGGGGATTGGTGTTGAAGTGCATGGCCAGGTCATGGTAAGCTGATTTAGTCATATCTTATTAGTCACTCATTTCTAGAAATAGTACTGGGGATAACCACTGTGGTTCTCTGCACCTCTGGCATACAAACAATGGACAAGATGAGAATGAAAAGATTCAGTAGTGCATCAGTTATTAATAATTCATACTAAGAAAGCAGCATGGCACATTTTCAGGACCTGTACAATTAGTGCTTTTTGTCTCAGAAGATGTCTTGAAGAATTGTTCTGATGTGATTTGACAAGATGGAGACATTCTGGCATTCAGAGGGAAGCTGGGTGGATTGTAGAGAAGTTTTAGCTCAGTTTATCTGCTGGTATGTTGGCTATTTCCTCACAGATTGGGTAGTTAATATTATGTCTTAACCCTGTTTATATAATGGGCATTGTTGCTAATGTTTGTGACATAGCTTGAAGACGGTCTTATGGGTGTTTTTGATAAGTGCTGGTGATTTTCAGTTAATATTCAGCCTTGGTAGATTTGATTTTGTTTTTAAGTTCTTTATTCAAAGTCTTGAGTTCACTTTTGGTGTGTGGTATTTCAGGTTATTTCTAAGGGTCAAGAATTACTTTAATGTGTTATATTGTATGTTTGTATTTGGGTTCCACCACAAGGGTTTGTTCCTAAACTTGGCATTGCATTTGTGTCATATTGGAATCAATGTCTTGATACAGACAATGAGCTAAGTAAACAAACTCTGTGTAAGTGCAGCACTGTTGTGTCCTGGCTCCTCAATGAGAGGAGGAGATCCAGAACTGCTTCAGATCATCTGCTTGATACTGTAAGTTTGCTTTGAGAAGTCCCTAAGGATAACATGGTTTGTGGGAAATTTGATTGGGAATTAATGGAGAAAAAACACTGAACTGAGGTTATATCTGACAAGTGATTGGAGTATCAACACGGGTAGAGAATAATGGGACCATATTTCTAAGGACCGTGTCCAGTAAATTTGAGCCCTAGTAGGACAGTACCCTATCTGGTTTAAAGAATTTATACTGATGATATAAAAGAAGTGAACATATTTATTTAGGAGTTTGATGTCATGGTATTGATGAATAAGTCTAAATGAAAAGGAACTGCAAGGGAATACTGATGTAGCTACACAGCTAACAAAGACACTTCAGCAGAGTATCTGAAGCAACTGTAGGTGTTGAATCAAAGTAGACAAGGCATGTTTAACTCCATTTGAACAATTATTTTTAGGGGTAGGAAGACTTCTAGAGAAAGCAATTTCTTTGAGGCATATATCACTGAGCAGATTTACTTTTATACAGTTCTGATTTATTTTAGCTAGGTTGATAGATGGTTAGACTGGCATTGCCTAGACAGGGTAATGTGGAGTGGAGAACTGACATTATATATGACAAGTGGGTAATGTTTTGGCCACTATACAAAGGCTCTGACGTGGGAGATGCAGCTATCCCTAATGAAACAAGTAGGATAGTCAACCATCACCTTCCAAGCTGACGTATACTGGACTCCTTTGGCAGGGTACAATAAACTGAGTCAGTTGCTGAAGTCAGTTGTATTTTGTTTATAGTGGGTCATCGTTCTCAGTGATGGTAGGATGCTGCTCATTAGTAGTCACATACAAAGCTCAGACAAATCAGAGAGCCCCACCATATCTCTACTTATAATCCAAAGATGTATGTCTCATGTCATTCACACCTGCATAGAAAGTCACCATTGTTTACTTGAGGTGATGAGACTTGTATGCTGCTGTAATCTAATACACCTTCATAACAGAAGCAGCTCACAATCACCCACTTCTTAATCAGCTTGTTGACTGGTGTGTCTGTATAGCTCTTAATGGAAACACCCATGACTTAAGTCATTTCAATGTGTAGTTGTTCAAGAAATATTAAATGCTTACATGTTCTATGTTGGCAACCCCTTTGCACTGCTGTTGTTTGATGGTGCCTATATATGAAGTCTAAATAGTTCTGAGGAATTTATGAGTCAGTTTTCATCTTCAGAGGCCTTTACAACTTATGGAGAGATTTCTTAAATACCTTAGTATAAGGTGGTTATTGTTTTATGAGTGGTATACTAGGATGAAGCGGTTTTGGGTACTTCAATTATGTTTTGATGAGATGCTCACTCAGTGTGGTAAATATCTACAATGGTGGTATATAGATTCAGTTTGGGGTAAAAGTAAATGGTGGTCAGTAAACATGAGACCGTTTATGCACTGTGTTGGAACAGACAGAGTAAGGGTAGACTGAAGTTGCATGGCTCCAGAAACTGGTGCAAATAGGTGAGATTTATAATAAGTAAGCTAAGAGAGTGCTATCTATTCAAGCCCCTTAATGTCTTCACTAATACAGATATGCTAGTAAGGCTGGTGCCACACTGTATAGTGGTTATGAACTGGGCTCAAGAAAATAGTTATGTGGATTTGAGATCTGTGGGTTCAGACTGTTTATAGTGCACCACACTGATTATGCCTCTCCAACTGGCCTTACCATAGAACCATCACCTTTTTTCTAGAAATTTAAGAAAATCCATCATAATACCAAAGTCACAAATGAAGAATGACAACCATAACTCTTCTGTCATACCTCTCCACCTCTTAGCACAAAAAAAAAAAATCTGGACAAAGACAAAATAATGCAGGGGTTAAAGCCCTAACAATAGGGCCAAGTTTTATATATTGCTCTATTAAACTTAGAAAATTGTTAGAATAAAAGGTCTAGTGTTACTATATATTTTCTGGATGATATGAAGTCTGAAACTCACGCCTGTCATTATTTATTGTTTTCAATTCTCTCTGATTTGCCACAAGAATCTAAAAAAAACACAATTGTTATGAGGTATAGAGCAAAAGTATGAGGTAAACTTTGGACATTCTGTGAAACTCTAGACAGCTGAGAGGTATATCTTCTGTAGAAAGGTGGGCCTTCTATAGATTTTGGTAACTATAGATCCATAAGTCTTACTAGTCTCATATGCAAAGCCATGGAAAGACTTACCATGGAAATGAAAAATAATGACAATGGAAACCTCCATACACTGCATCCGACCCAGTTTGGTTTCATAAAGGGCAAGTAATGCCTACTCAACCTGGCAGACTTCCTTGAGAAGGTCACCAAAGCAATCCACAAGGGCACAATAGTTCATACTGCTTACCTTAACATGGCCAAGGCATTTGACACAATATCTCACTTGGGCATTGTTGACAAACTCAGGAGGTTAGGTCTAAACCCTAATGTCACTAAGTGAATAGCCATCTGGCTCACAGGTAGGACCCAGGAAGTTAGACTTGGGGAGTCCACAGTCACTAGTGGAAACTCTCAGGGAATGGTCCTGGGACCAATCTTTTTTTTTTTGCCATCCACTTCTCATGTCAAGGCTAATGTGAAGAGCCTCTGGTTAACCAAATTTGCAGATGAGTGCAAATTAGGAATGGTCATACAATCTCACACTAATATTCTCCAAGAATGGCTGGTGTCAGAACTATGAACTAAAACTAAATGCCAAGAAATGCATAATAGTATCCTTCAGGAAGTCAGCCACCCCTGATAACTATCATATTGATAACAAACCACTAAGATTCAACTCAGTAGTCAGGGAATTGAGGACATGTAGACAGTAATTTAACCTTTGAACTTTATGTGGATAATGAAAAAAAATCATTCCGTGTACTGCAACTTATAAATAAAGTATGCCATCTAGGTTTAAAGAGGTCATTGTTCCATTGTACTCAGCATTCATCAGACCTAATTTGAGTACAATGCCGCCTTTGGTATATACCTAATCAGGCACATCCAGCAACTGGAATGTCCACAGAGGTTCCTCTATAAAAGAATACAGGGAGTTAGCAACATGTTTTATGCAGATCATCTCAAAGTCCCATCCCTATGTTCTGTTTCCTACAGGCTATTGAGGGGAGATCTATGCCTGGCATACAAGGCATCATCAGACCCACTCTGATGGACCTCATTCATATCTGCATGTGATATAAATAAGACCTGATGGAGAGACAAGTATGTATCCCAGAGACTATTCTGTCTCTGGAACAGGTCCCCATCCATGTGAAGCTGAGTCCCACCCTAACCCAATTTAACTGCAACTTGGACAATTGGATGGGGAATAGGAAATTCATCCTTGGTTTGGAACTTATGTTTCTAATGGACAAAGTCTGCCTGTAAATGGATCATCTCCCAGGACATTGCTTGTAAATGTTTCATCACCCAAGCCCCTGCTTACACTTACCAAGGGTACAAGAACGTGTCAGAGATTTGGGACACATCGCTTAAAAGGCCCCAGTGGTTATTAGCCTAGTGCAAACCTATGAACATATTATTAAGTAAATTCCTGGGTACAATACTATTACATACTCCTAACTTTAAAAATATGCATACTCTTCTATATGTATTTTGGGCTAACATGCCATTGTCATTTCTCAGATCTAATATAGCCAGTGCGGTGCCTGACATTCTTACACAAGCAAGCAGAGTATGCCAATGTAGCTTCTCAGACATGCCATTTATTAAGTATAAAATGAATATATTTCTATCACATTCATCACAAAAGAGTTCAATGCATTAAACAGTGCCAGCAGACAACCTCATGCTCCAGCATGTCAAGAATAACACTTCAGAATATAAATTTTGGCAGCATTTGATCCATCTCTAACAAAAAAAAAAGAAAAATCCTTTGCTGATGACAACATCATCTTTCTTACACATATTTATAACAGACTATTCATGCACACACAAACACACACACACACACACACACACACACACACACACACACACACACACACACACACACACACACAAACACACACACACACACACACACACACACACACACACACACACACACACACACACACACACACACATACTGCTGTCTTATTCTGTAGAACACTGATGGCATTCTAAAGTTTGACCCCTGACTCTTACAAATGTAGCTCCTCGACAGAGAATTAGTTATTAAAGTGAAACTCCTGCTAGTTAATTCAGAACTGCAGTCGTCTGAAGGATTTACCAACTGGAACACGAGCCAATTGATCATCTGTGCATCTTGGGATGACATGAATGGAAACCTGGAACAGAACACAGTGTAAGAGCTGTAAAAAGGGTTTCTTTATGAGAAGCAAGACAAATGTGGGGATACTGCTGCTTTTGGATGTTTAATGGGTACAACTGTGAAAGATCAGAATATGTTTCCCAACATAAAAAAGCCCTTCTTGCAGCTCTTATACTGTGTTCTGCTCCAGGTTTCCATTCATGTCATCTAGGAACTTGCCAATCATCATTGTGTACCTTGCATGGCTCACCAGTGGGGAACATTTACTTTAACAGTTTGGAGTGCGCCCATGACTTGCAGGCATAAAAGAAATACAGTCTTTAATTAGAGTTGCACTGTTGGTACAGAATACAGCTACCAAAATGGCAAAAGAGTTAAAAATTGATCCTTATGTGGTAGGGTGGATAGCAAGCTGGCTAAAATACAGAACCCACATAGTCTGTGAGGCAAGCATCTCATCTGAACTAGCAGAGTCCCCCAAAGCTCTGTATTGGGACCACTCCTTTTTAGCATTTACTTCTGTGATGTTATAACTCTGAACTAGCACATCTGGTTAACCAAGGGGCAACTGACTTGAAACTGTGTGTTATTGTGAAGACCTATCTGATGGCTGAATCTTTTTCAAAGAAGTGACCTTACTTAATACCTACTATACTGAAAATAATCTCAAATTAAGTCTGAAACAGTAGCATTTAATTTGGCAAGCACGGCCTAACCTCAACATATATTATCAACAATACTCAAATATTAAATGTGAATGAAGTCAGTACCTAGACTGCTGGGTTGACAGTCCCCTCTTTTCCAATCACCAGGTGACTACTGTAGCCAGAAAATCATTCTATTTAGCACAACTAATAGCCAAGGGCATATCACCCAGATCTAAAGATGTCATTGTTCCCTTATATTCCACATTGATTAGACCAATTGCAGAATGCAGTGCCTCCTTGGGGATTTACTTTTCTTGACATATCAAATAACTACAGAAGTCACAGAGGCTGCTAACTAAGAAAATTTTAGGCTTAAAGACATTTGGCTACCAAAAGTGGCTAGAAGTGATATCCCTTTACTCGGTATCTTATAGAATCTTGAGGGTTGAGTTGTACCTCACCTATAATGCCATTAGAGACCATGTTATCCTTGAATTCCTAAGTCTGATACTTAAGCAAACATCAGATCCAGAGACCTAAATCTTCATCCACAGATAAATAGAACAGACTGAAGAAATAGATTCATTATGCAGTGACCCCCTTCTCTGGAATAATCTGCAATTCACTGCCTAGCACATAGATAATTAAACTAGTTAAAGCTATCACATCACCTAGCCATTTCTCACCTAACTACAATACACAGGCTTCTCCATAATCCAGAAAATTGCTCATTCCTTAACAACTTAATGCAGTACTACCCCCCACCCCCATAGAATTTTATGATCCGGAAAAAAAATCAATTATCACTGAAAGCAGATCATCCAATACTGCTGGTGACTTCTATATTCAAATAGTGTAGCTAAACTATGAAACCACATCCCAATACCATTCAGAATGTAAACTCATTTAAAACACAACTAAAACTTCACCTCTCAAATCAATGTATCTGCTCCTGTATATCTCTAGGATAAATATCACTGTAAACTTCCATCATTAAAGCATTTCTCTCAGAATCCTATGCCCCACAACCAGTATTCACCAGTACCTGAATAGTTTTTCTGGCATCTCCAAGCCATATACATAGTGTCAATGCTCACCACCGCACCGCTATACTTCTAATATACAACTAGCCATATATAATTGACTCTGAACCTGATAAATATGGCACCTCTTATCTGCAGTGTTTTGATTGTCTTCCCAATTGAGTCCCTTCCCTCACTTCCATTTTACTGAATTTCTACTAATTACAAATTATTTTATCTATATGACAAACCCACTAATGCATCTCTTAAAACACTGAATGTTCAATAGCTACTAAATGCATCAGTATGTTTTATACTCTAATGCAATCTAATTAGCAAATTAATGTGTAATTGACAATGCATATTACTTAATGTTCGTTCATACAATTATGACCATCTGTTTAGAAATATCTGTAATATGTTGGGGCTTTTCTCCCCTGGCCTCCTCTAAAATGTTTTTTGATTAAACCTAGTTGGACAAACCCAGTAAACAAAAGCAAAATACAGAATATTCTTAAGTGAGTTTAACTGATGATATCATATTGCCTTTATATAAGTGGCTTTCTATCGTGATGCCTGTGTGTGGTAGTTCTATTTTAATATCCATCTGAATTCATGCAGCATTTTACTTTTTGGGCACTGTATCTTCACATTTACCTATACCCCGGCCATGCTTGGTAGAAACTCTTTGCACATGCCTGCTTTTGTGTGTGTGTGTGTGTCTGTGTGTGTGTGTGTGTGTGTGTGTGTGCATGTGTGCATGTGTGTGCGTGTGTGTGTGTGTGAATCATATACTGTGTGGGTTATGCCATTTTGAGTTGTGTACCACCTTGAACACTTCCCATCACCCTACTTTACTAGTGTGCATGTGTGCATGTGTGGTGTGTGTGCGTGTGTGTGTGTGTGTGTGTGTGTGTGTGTGTGTGTGTGTGTGTGTGTGTGTGTGTGTGTGTGTGTGAATCATATACTGTGTGGGTTATGCCATTTTGAGTTGTGTACCACCCTGTACACTTCCCATCACCCTATTTACTAAGCCTGCTGATGTCATTCACCTTAGAGGTACCTTGGGACTAGGTGAAATCATGTATGCGCCATGGCACATCTGATAACTGTGAAGCACTATAGTAGAAATAACTAGATAGGTAGGGTTTCTAGTCTTAATACTAGCAACTGTGTGTGTGTGTGTGTGTGTGTGTGTGTGTGTGTGTGTGTGTGTGTGTGTGTGTGTGTGTGTGTGTGTGTGTGTGTGTGTGTGTGTGTGTGTTTGTGAGAATCATACACTGTGTATGTTATACCATCTTGAGTTGTGTACCATCCTGTACACTTCCCATCACCCTACTTTACTAGATCTGTTGATGTCATTCACCTTAGAAGTACCTTTGGAGTAGGTGAAATCACATAAGCTCCATGGCATGTCTGATAATCACGTAACACTATAATAGTAAGAACTAGACTGGAAAGTGTTCTAATCTCAATACTGGCAACTTTGTGTGTTTGTATGAGAATCATATACTGTGTGGGTTATACCATTTTGAGTTGTGTACCACCCTGCACACTTCCATTCACCCTACTTTACTAGGCCTTTGGATGTCATTCACCTTAGAAGTACCTTGGGACTAGGTGAAAACCTTTAAGCTCTGTGGATCATCTCATAACTGCATAACACTATAGTAGAAATAACTAGACAGGTAGGGGTTATAATTTCACTATTGGCAAGTGTTGGTGTAAGAATTATATACTGTGTGGGTTATACCATTTTGAGTTGTGTACCACCCTGTACACTTTCCATCACTCTACTTTACCAGGCCTGTTGATGTCATTCACCTTAGAAGTACCTTGGTACTAGGTGAAAACATATAAGCTTCATGGTGTGTCTGATAACTGCATAACACTATAGTAGTAATAACTAGATAGGTAGGAGTTCTAATCTCAATGCTGGCAACTGTGTGTATTTGGGTGACTATCATATCCTGTTTGACTAATAGCAGTTTGATGTGTATACCATGCATGCTGTTTGCCACCTCCTGATGGCATTACTTTATATAGTGTGGTAACAGCATATGGCTTACATGCAGCATGTTAAATCATTGTGCAGCCCATACCAGTCCACTGTACAGATGTCTATGGAATATTGAGATGTTTGCAGCCTATATGAGGTCTGTGTCCCTTAACAATGCAAATGCATAAGATATTGTTGCCAAATCAGCCTCTGTGAGTGTAGTGACACACATGTCAGCATCAGGAATCATACCTGTCTGAAACATCATGCTGATACAATGTCTCCTACCCTATCACTTTTCCAGACTTGTACAAGCAATACATGACTCCAGATGCTATTTCTGGTGGGTTATATCATCATCCATGATGGCATTCACAACATTATGTGTTGTAAGAGGTAGTGTGTTATGTCCCATGCATATAATCTATGTAGGGCCTGTCATGTGTATGTAGTACTACAGTACATCAAAGTAGATATGTAGGTTTACTAATCTGTCTATTGCCAACTGTGTTTGTGTTACTGTATGCACATCCCCTGTATCAGTCCTTAATGTGTGTATGCAGAGGATATACCACTTTGTCTCCCTGTTCCACCCTGTGAACTCAGATATACATACCACAAACCTGTCATACACAGTAGAATGCATACCCTCACCAGCAGCATCAGGGTTGAGCGTATGGGAAAAAAATGGCAGGGCCAACAGGTGTTAACAGATGAATCTGTTGTAGTTAATGTAATGGCTATGCTTGTGAGGAACCTTCTGACAGTACTGTAGTAACCTGTTCTGTATGTATGAGCCTGTGGTATTACACAACACTGAGGTGACATGTCTGAAGGCTGTCTGTGACAAGGGGTGTGTATGCAAGGTCACACTGTCTGACAACAGTGTCACTCACACACTGTTGCATGCATACACACCTGGTACATGTACATATAAAGCTGTACCTTGCCTATGACATGGTCTGTGTAGTCTCACTCTGCCATACTCCCTCTTGGGAATGTCTCCAGGGTCACAGCCTGCAGACACATCAGACTACATTCAGTCAGTGGTACTAACACCAGTAATGAATCCTGGCTAATAAGGAACATACACCTGTATGTGTACACATCACAAATGCAAGAAGACAGCACCTTGCCACAGTATTACATAGCTACATTGTACTATATTCACCCTGTGCATCAGACCCATATTAGCATGCCCCTGCATCAATGTTATGGATGGCAGGGATGTGGCACAGGTATCATCATATGAACAGGGTGTGGTGTGGGCTTGCCAGTGGCCCAGGCTTGGCCATACGGTTGACATCATGTGTGTGTGTTTGGAGAGGTATCCAATAGATGGGCTGTGCAGAGGTGCTGTGTGTGTCTGGAGGTGACCTGCTCGTGATACAGATGTGTGCGTTTATGTATGGACACAGTCACTCCATGTGGCTGCCCTACACATGGGGTATGTTGGACAGCTGTGGCCTGTACATGGCAGGGTGTCCAGTTCACCGTCTCCAGCCATGAACATGGGAACTGGTCCTGCTGGGGTATCACTGGCACAACCAGGTCCAAGGCCAGATGCAGTACTGCTTCCTGATGGTGACTGCTGTCTGCTGGATCAATGTCGCTGATGGGACCGGCCAGGAGCACATGCCCATGGCCTGGTCTGGTGTGATGTGGACAGCAACCACCCTTCTGTAGTGCTGGTGTCACTACTACTATGGGAGTGTGAAGGTTCATGGCACAATAGACTCTCATCTGTTGTTGGTGCTGACCTACATCCACATGGCCAATGCCCATCCCCTACCACACTCTCTAGCACAGACATGTCATGATTGAGAATTGCCAAGGTCTCACCTCACTGTCTATTCATGACCTTAGAATTTTGATGTGTGGCCTCAACAAGGTCATGCATGTCACCACGTAAATCAGGAAGAGTTGCATCCACCACCCTGAGTATTTGTCTGGTGTGGTGTTCACTATGTACCTGTGCATCCATGACAGCCCAAAACATGCATCTGGTGACACCTGCTGTGGCACTTGTGAGAGTGAATTCATGAGCAGCAGTCCTCCTGTGAGCACCCCTGTCCATCCACCTATGATGGACCTTGCCTGCACTCTGGCTATGGCCAGTGTCTACACTCAGACCTACCATAGTCACCACAATAGCCTGTTCCATACCACCACCTGCCAACTGTCCATTATCTGTGCCCACTGGTGACAGGGTATGTGTGGGCATTGTCACTTTGCACTTTGTGCAGGGATGATGTGGACAACTGTGGGATGCCAACCAATGGCACAGATTCAGACCTGGACAACCCCACCTGTACCTCACTATTCCTATCATCATTGTCAGAGTCTGCAGAGACAATGACATCAGTTTCCAAGCGGAATGGACAGAGAACCCCATCATCACCTGTGGGGGGCAGGCAACATATATACATTAATACCACCACTTTGAGGTTGGCTGGTACACACACATGCGCCCACACACACACACACACACACACACACACACACACACACACACACACACATACTCACAGTTGGCAAAAATATGTTACTCAGACCTCATATTACCCAAATGGTGACATGCATGACACACGGTACTCAACATCATGCATTGCAGCCAGTTTTATTCTATGTAACTCACAATATAGAGCTGTGGGATACGTAAGTAGTGTTAGTAGGTGATGGTCCTTCCCCTGCACAGACTGCACCCATGTACACATCATTGCTGTTTACCTGTTTAGCACAGTGGCAAGTATGACAGAACATACCTCACAACTGTACAGATGTTCATATGTTTGCTCTTTTTCTCATAACCCCTATGTTTGTCTGATACATAACTGGGATGATCTGAGGAGTGACATCACCAATTAATGACATACATTTGAGTTTCAGACCTCCAAACTAGCAGTAAATGCATGGTCACACAATTCCTTTTACACCACCAACCTTCTAAGCTTACAGTGGATATGATAAGTATAAACAACCCTGTTACCATGCCATGTTCTTGTTATATATAAAATGAGACTACAATAATGCATTTAAAAATATTACCCACCTTTCATGTGACATATGACCTGTGCAATCCAATCAATAAACAAACAAAAGTGTTATGTGTAAAATATAATGAATGAAATATGTACAATATGGTGGTTGTATAAGTGTGCACACCCTTTAAATGATACTTTGTTGAAGCACCTTGTAAGTGACTTACAGCATTCACTCTTCTTGGGAAGGGGTCTGTCAGCATGGCACATCTTTACTTGGCATTATTTGGCCATTCTTCATTGCAATGGTTTCCCAACTCTGTCAGATTGCAAGGGCAGCTCATTTGCGCAGCCCTCATCAGGTCACATTGGGATTTTGTTACTGGGTTTCTGTCTAGGCTCTGGGTGGGCCAGTCCATAACCATGAGTGTGTTCAGATGGAGCCATTGTTAGGTAGCTTTGGATGTATGCTTCTGGTCTTTGTCATATTGAAGGCTGACACCCATCCCCATCCACAGCATTCTTGCAGATGCCAGATGGATTTGGGCCAAACGTGACTGTTCTTTGGAAGTATTCAAAATTCCCACCACTGTGACTACAGGCCCACTTCCGGCTTTGGAACAGCATCCCCACAGCAGGCCAATGCCACCAGCACGATTCACCATGGGGACGGTGGTATTCAGGTCGAGAGGTGTTGCTTGTGCACCACATGTACCTTTTGGTATTGTGGCTGGGAGGTTGATCCATAGTCTCATTACACCATAACACATTTTCACACATGCCTTTGGGAGACTTGATATGCTGTATTGGAAATTGTATTTACTCCTGGATGTTTTTTGGTGTGGGGAAATGCTTCCATCTTCTTACCCTACCTCATAGGTCAGACTTATGCAGAATGCGGGAAATTGTTCTCACATTTAGTTCACAGCACCAGTACTTGAAAGAGATTCCTGAAACTCCCTCAGTTTTGCTGTATGTCTCCTGGCAGCCTCCCTGACCTGGTTTGGACATGTCTTTTCATCAGTTTTGGAGGGACGTCAGGTTCTTTTCACCAGCATTCTTGTCCCATATTCAATCCACCTTTTGATGACAGTCTCCACTGTGTTCCATGGTGTATGCAATGTTTGTGGTAATATTTTTTTAACCTACTCCTGACTGATACCTTGACTGATACCTTTCAAAAATGAGCTCCCTTTGCTGCTTTGTAGGCTGTCTTCAAGCCATGGCTGTTGCTGTTGCAGGCAACTGAGCAAATGTCATGGATATCCTACTTAAACAGCAGACTGTTATTTGATGTTTCTCAGAGTGCCTTTACTTGATGGCAGGTGTGTACCCAAGCAGACTGAAAGCTGACAGTAAATCACAAGCTGCTGCAATAAAATATTATTTGAATGGTGTGCCCATGTGTGCATCAAGCATATTGTAAGGTTTGTATACTCCATATTTTGTGCCCAACAGACTGGTTGATTTTACAAGTGAATTGCTCGTGTTATGGGTCACAGTAAAGGTTGGAAAGGGTGTGGACTGACATATTGTGGTCTGAATTTGTATATATCACAAACACCTGGCATCTTAATAGGGGGTTGTACACTGTTTATAGCTACTGTATAAAAGTAATGTTTCACGCATGTCCCTACATTAGGCTGTTTGTCTCCCCATTTTGTTGGTCCCTGTCTGGACGTCTTGCACTGATAGGATGTGAGGTATGCTACAGGAATATTACATTCTCTTCAGGCCCCTGTGGTGACCACTGTGATGCATAGCAGTTAATCTTACCAGAAGTGAACATGCACATATAGCGATACGGCTATGAGTAACAGTTGTGTGCATGGAAAATTGCATGCCCTTCACATGCCTGGGGTACTGGCAAACCACAAAAGAACAATCCCATACTCAATAGCTTCAGACCACTGTCACATATGCAGACCAGAGGGACCTAGGTAGTTGTGGCAGAGAGGTATTGTCAGCAGACTCACATGTGGCATTAGTACAGGATGGATGCAGCATGTCTGCACATTTACAGTACATCCCCCAATACTACACAGTTTGGTGTCCTTCACCATAGATGTGCACTTCTGTGCATTAGAAAACCCCAACCACAACTGCAATCTGACCTGACACATGCATGTAGATACTCTACAGATACAAGTATGTCTGCTACACAAGTCTAGTAATCTCCAATGGGACCTTTCATGCATGCTCTTCGTCCATTGTCTGGGTGCCACCCACCTACAGCATGGTGGGATCCTTACCCTGAAGTTGTACTGGGCTGGGTCCCCCAAGGTTGGTGAGGAGCTCCTTGCTGGATGTCAGTGGGGGGCTGCATGGCTGGGCCCCCAATGCTGGCTGTGCTGTCCCTGGCCACAGCAGCAGCCCTTTGCCAGGCATGGCATATAAGGTCAGTTGCATGACGCCGGACCTGCTCATATGTACATGCATGCAGGCTGACATCATTAACCTGTGGACAAGGTCATCCCACAGGGCAGTTCTCTCCCGCAGATGTTGCTGGTTCCGGCCAAACATTATTGCATGGTTCTGTAGTATGGCTTCTATGATCACATTTGTCTCAGCTGCTGAAAAAGTTGCCCTTCACTGATGCAACATCGCACCTGGAAGACATAAACAGGGAAACACATAACAGGACATCATGCATTTGGCAACAGTATGTACAGAACCTGCACATCTACAATTAATACCTGTAGCCACCACACCATACCCCTGTAACCTATCAGCACAGTATCAGCTTGCATTGCACCCCTGGTGCTGATGTGTCATATTCCCTCCAATGAGGGCCAGTTAATTGCATAATCCTTTATTCCTCATTCAGGTCTGTGCAAAGGGATGAAATTGGCCACCTTCCATGTGGATGGGTTGTGGATGGTGGTGAGACTTGGTGTGACTACAGTATGTAATGGACCTGGGAGCACATGCCTGAGTTCATGTAGGATGCAGACAGGGATGTTATCAGGTCCCATGGATACTTATGTTTGTTGCCTTTAAGTAGGCAATATGTCCCTCTTCACTGGTAATGAGGGGAGGGGTGTGGGTGCTGTGCATATCCACCTATAGTGATGCTGAGCCGGGGGGTGATGTTTGCCCCAACCTTATCTACAGCAGGTTGGCTATAGCAATGTTGTGTGTGTATGTGGTCTGAATGACCACCATTACAGGTTGGGTTGGTTTGTTGCCTCTGAGATTGCAGATATATGTGAAGATGGCCTTGTGACTGGCCTTGGTGGATGTGTCCAATTTGTACTCATAGTTAGCCTTACAATAATCCACCTGTGACCCTATATGCTTGTTCAGACAAGGGCTTACTTGATGCCATGTTGTTTCCTGCTCCAACTTTGCTCTGTACAGGCAATATAGGGACCAAGTCTGTAGTTTGTGTATTGCTGCTGTCCAGCAAAGGGGATTACTCTACTTTAGTGGAGGCAGGTTTTACAAGTAAGGTATTGCTGAGTTCATACAGCTATGTTGGTGTTCATATAGCTGTTTGTAGTAGGCATGGACACAAAGGAGTTACACAGTTGGACACCTCTCAAATTTCAAACTAATAATCATGCTTATTGTAGTACCCATGGCTGTGTCAGGGATGTGCAACAACCAGTATCTGTTTGAAATGTCACTCTATTGGATGCACAGTAATTAAGATTACACACATGTACAATATGTTATTTAACTGACATTTTGCATCCCATGTCTGTTGTTATGTGTCGGCCAGATACACTTACTCATACTGACATGTGCCAGGTAATACCTGATATACATTTCTGTTCTATGTCAGTATGGGACACTGTATTCATACTCTTGCTGCCCTGTCATCCCTCTCAACCTCTTAAATAAGGACATCTGTAGGACGCCACACATACATGGGGGGCAATGGGACAAAATTAGTGACACTGTCAATATTGCTGTAACACACTTGAGTCATTCAATAGCACAGTAGCCTTTGCATTGACAGGCATACCCTGGAAGATGTCCAACACTCATATGGCAGGAAGAGAGGAGAACGTCTAGGAGTGTGGTAGTGAGGGTAAGAACTTTTAATGTTGGCAGTATGACTGGTATAGGGACAGAGCTAGCTGATATTATGGCCAGAAGAAGGTTGATATAATGTGTATGCAAGAGACCAGATGGAAGGGGAGTATGGCTAGTTGTATCAGAGGCAGGTCACAATTGTGCTATCATGGTGTGGATGGAAGGAGAAAGGGGTAGGGTTATCCTGAAGGAACAGTATGCCAAGAGTGTTTTTGAAGGATGAAAAAATGTCTGATAGAGTGATGTTTATGATGCTGGAAATTGATGGTGTAATGATGACTGTTATTAGTGCATATGCTACACAAGCTGATTGTGTGATGGATGAGAAATAGAAATGTGAAGTCAGTTGGATAACGTGGTGATGACTGTACCAAACAGTGAGAGAGTGTCGATTGCAGCAAATTTCAATGGAATGTTGGTGAGGGGAACAGAGGGGATGAGGAAGTGATGGGTAGGCATGTTGTTAAGCAAAGGAATGCAGATGGTGAGATGGTAGTGGATTTTGCAAAAAGGATGGACATGGCTGTATATGTACTATAACAAGAGGGAAGAGCATAGGGTGACATACAAGAGTGGAGGAAGATGCACACAGGTGGAATATATACAATGTAGGAGGGCCATTTTGAAAGAAATTGGAGACTGTAAAGTGTTTACAAGGGAAAGTATAGTTAGGCAGCATAGAATGTTGGTCTGTACGATGACATTGGTGATTAAGAAGAGGAGGAGTGTGAGAGCAGCTCCAAGGATCAAATGGTGGGAACTGGAAAAAGGTGATTGTGAGGAGTTCAGGGAAAAGTTAAGACAGCCACTGGGTGGCAGTGAAGATTTAACAAATATCTGGGTAAGTACAGCAGAGCTAGTAATGGAGACAGCTAGAAAGGTGTGTGGTGTGTCATATGGATGGAGGAAGGAGTACAAGGAGACCTGGTGGTGGACTGAGGAAGTAAAGGACAGTATACAGAGAAAGAGGTGGTAGAAAAAGGAGTGGGATTGTCAGAGAGATGAGGAAAGTAGACAGGAGTATAAGGAGATGAGGTGCATGGCAAAGAGAGAGTTGACAAAGGTTAAGGATGAGGCATATGAAGAGTTGAGTACCAGGTTGGACACTATGGAGGGATGAAAAGACTTGTACCAATTGGATAGACAGAGGGACTGAGCTAGGAAAGATGTGCAGCAGATAAGAGTGATAAAGGATAATGAGGGAAATGTACTCATGAGTGAGGAGAGTGTATTGAGCAAATGGACAGAGTACTTTGAGAGGCTGATGAATGAAGAGAATGAGAGAGAAGGTTGGATGATGTGGGTATGGTGAATCAGAAAGTGCAATGGCTTACCATGGAGGAAGTAAGGATAGCTATTAAGAGGATAATACTGGAAAGCCTGTTGGTCCACTTGACATACCTGTGGAAGCATGGAGGTGTTTAGGGGAAATGGCAGTGGTGTTTTTAACCAGCTTGTTTAATGATATCTTGGAAAGTGAGAAGTTGCATGAGGAGTGGAGAGAAAGTGTTTGTGTACCATTTTAAGAATGAGGTTGATGTGCAGAGCTGTAGTAACTGCAGAGGGATAACCTTGATCAGTCACAGCATGAAGTTATGGGAAAGAGTAGTGGCAGCTAGGTTACACAGGGAGGTGATGAGTAGAGGTCAACAGTATGGTGTCATGCCAGTAAAGAGCACTACAGATGTGATGTTTGCTATGAGAGTATTGATGGAGAAGTAGAGAGAAGGGCAGGAGTTGCTTTGTGTCTGTGTGTGTAAAGAAAGCATATTACAGGGTGCCCAGAGAGAAGTTGCGGTATTGTATGAGGAAGTCATGAGTGACAGAGATATATGTAAGAGTGGTACAGGATATGTACAAGGGTGGTGTGACAGTGGTAAGGTCTGTGGTGGGAGTGATGTATGCATTTAAGGTGGAGGTGGGATGACATCAGGGATCAGCTATGAGCCCTTTCTTATTTGCAATGGTGATGGAGAGGTTGACAGACAAGACCATAGAGGAGTTCCCATTGACTATGATATTTGCAGATGACATTCTGATCTGTACTGAGAGTAGGGAACAGATTTAAGAAACCCAGTAGAGGTGGAGATATGCTCTAGAGAGGAGAAGAATGAATTATGACAGACTATCTGTGTGTGAATGAGAGGGTGGATAGTGGAACGTTGAGGATGCAGGGAGTAGAGCTGGCAAAGGTGGATGTATTTAAATGATTGGGATCAACATTTCAGAGTAATGATGACTGTGGAGGACTGGGCAAAAGAGAGTACAAGCAGGATGGAGAGGGTGGAGAAAAGTGTCAGAAGTGATTTGTGACAGACGAGTACCAGTAAAAGTGAAAGTGAAGGTCTACACGAGGGTAGTGAGACCAGCTACGTAATATGGGTTGGAGACAGTGGCATTGACAAAAAGGCAGGTGTCAGAGCTGGACTTGGCAAAGTTACAGTTGTTAGGATTTGCCCTGGGTGTGATGAGGCTGCACAGGATTAGCAATGTCTGTATGATAGGTTCAGCCCATGTTGGAATGTTTTGAAACAAAGCTTGAGAGGCAAGATTACATCGGTTTGGACATGTGCTGAGGAGGGATGCTGAGTATATTGGGAAAAGGATGGTAAGAGGAAAAGAGGAAGGCCTCAGATAAGGTTTCTGGATGTGGTGAGAGAGGGCATGTAGGTGATTGGTGTGGCAGAGCAAGATGCAGAGGACAGGCAGAAATGGCAACAGATGATCCATTGTGGTGACCCCTAATGGGAATAGCCAGTGGAAAAATAAGGAGATGTTGTAATGTCAGTTGTCAAATATTTGCCAAGGATTTTCCAGACATAAAACAACTCTATGAGTAAATGACTACAAATATGAGGCACACATATGGTCATTGTTCATACCACTGGACAGTTAAATGGTATGAGCTCAGAATATCACATGCAGTTCAACACACACATCTGCATCAGTATTTTACTATGCAAATACCATGTATAGGTCTCTCACATTTCTGAGACAAACAAGTATATCATAGTTGCATTCATAAGTAAGATATGGATATGTGCACCTTCCCAGTAGCTGGCCTAGCATTGTCACAGTCAGTATTGTTCAACGCACATTGCAGTTGTAGTCATATATGAGCCATCCTTTCCTGGGGTGACTCAGGGGCCTGACTTATGATCTATGTCACTGTAGACAGACCCAGATGATATGGCCATAGGTTCTGATCAGCAATATATCAGTACAGCAAGTCTTGTTGAGAGATATATGTTAATCTTCCTATTTCTCATTCTTACATATCCCCTACTGCAGTCCATTGCATGCTTACTTGTTTGACATAGCTGTTTTTTTCCCAAGTATAGGTGGTTATATCCTGCTTGTTTTTTTTTTCACTGTCTCTCTCTCTTATGGATGTAGAGTGTACAGCTGCTTTTCATAGGCAGCAACTTGCCTTTTGTAGGTAATGCTCATGAGCAGCTGATGGCCTGTGCACCAATTGATGTTCCCCACTTGCTAATTGGATGCAGAACAGCTGTCTTATTATTCATATAGTCAATGGCATGGCAACATACTCCTATAATTGAGTACTCCATGTGGACATTGGACCTTTTCCTTGCCAGTGAGGAGAACTTCATAGAAGTGTATGAACAACAGCATCACAGAGGGTATTTGGAAATACCTATTACAACCAAAACTGTGGAGACAGGCCAACAAAATGGGGAAGCATGTTCCAGACATAGGGATAGAATGTGAGTATTGCTGTTATACATTTGGATTAATGCTAGTCTGACAGGGTTTGTGTGGAGATGGAGTTTCTGCGTGATTAGTGTCATGTGTTGACATAACTCTAAACTGTAGGGCTATCCGCAGAATGGCCAGAGTTTGGACTCCTATGTTTGGTGTGTTCTTCAGACATTTTTTTTTGTCTTTTGAAAATTGGTAGCATACTCTGGGGATTGCAGTCAGTAACTTATAATACCCATTTATGTTTCTGACCTCATATCCCTCAGAAAAGATATGTTACAGCTAACCTTGTTACACCAGCAACTTTCTCAGTTTATAACAGCAATATTTCAAATATGCCCCTGTTTTTTGGTCTCTGTCCTCCAATTATGTCAGACTTTGTCCAGATGTCATGTAGTAAGAGGTTGATAGGTTTGGTATATGATTATTTAGTGCCTATATTCCTGATATCATCCCAGTAATGTATTAGACTGCTAGACATGTTATGTGGAAGAGGTCTTATATATGAAGGGAAAACCTGGACATTCTTTGGGACAGTATACAGTTCAGAGGTCTGTGTATTTCTTGCAATTGTTGACAGACTGTCAGAACTGTGTATCAGTGCAGCATGTCAATGTTATCTGGCCTGTGTAGGGAAGGGGGGCTGGATGTATGTGTTATGGCTCTTTTTATATCTGCCTGTGCATGCTGCTCCTGTTTCTGGTGGTCTATTGGCTGTATATGTTTGTAGGGGCAGACTGAGACATGCCCCATGCAAAGGTCAGGCATCATACTACACAGTGAATTGGTCCAGTATATGTAGGGGGAGTGTGTGAGTGGCAAACATGTTGAGATGTTTTTTGTTCAGACGGTCCTTATACTGCACTGTTCCTTTGGTTTACCAGTATGTCACTGTGATTATGGTAGAATTGGTTGTGGGTATGCACTTTCATACTGGTGTCTGTTTTGCAGTGCTTTTACATCCATGTAATGTCTGATATATTTGCCAATAAATGTGTAATCCCCCCTAGTGGATTTGTGTTAGTGTTGTGTCAGTCTGACTATAGTTTGGGCAGTGCTTGGTGACATGGTTAGCAGCTGAGTGCAGTTTCTTTAATGTGATGTTATGCCCAGATGTGTGTAGGATGTACTGTTGCCTGGCCCCCATAAGTGTTGTGTATATGACACATCAGTGGGATGATGTGAAGATTGCAGTCACTAACTTGTGAGAAGTAATTGAGTGTTGGACTTGTGCTATTTCAGTCAATATATGTTAGGACAGACATGAGGGTGTTACTGCAACAACTGCATCAGCTTATCTACTCCAGTATTTCAGATATGTCCATATTTTCATGGCTTTCTCCCCTACTTTTTTAGGCTTGGTCCAGATCCATGGCACTAAGAGGTTCTGAGCCTACCTCTCAACTGTCCAGATTGTTGCAGTGATCATATTTTAGGTCTGTTCCACAGATTCATTATTTTTAGATCCCCAGTAAATCACTGTCATGATCTGTGGATTTCTGACAGTAAATGATGACATACATACATTTCAGTTTCAGAACTCACATCCTTCTGAACATGTATGCTGAAACAACCACCGTCACTCTGGCAACATTCTACATTTATAAGAGCAATATTTAAAATATGTCCCTAGTTAGGGCCCTCTGTCCCTCCATTTGGGCAGCCTTTGGCCAGATTTCTTGCATTAAGAGGTTGAGAGGTATGGTTGTGTGGTATGCCTCCGCTACATGTTATGAATATATATATATATATATATATATATATATATATATATATATATATATATATATATATTATGTGTATATCTCTATTTATATAATGTATATATTTTCCATATATATGCATCTCCACACATATATACATGTGTATATGTATAAATACAAAACCTAATTGATTCTACGGAATCTTTTTCCCACTGTTGAATGACTCTACTGCACGATATGTTTGAAAAAGCATCTACAGTCCTTACAGCTCAAATGGTGTAGAGGTGCATTGCTCTGACTATGGTGTACAGGTCCCTGGGTTTGAGTCTTGAGAGTGCTGATTATTTTGTTGCTAGGCAGAACAGTGACTGATGGAAACAGAATGATTAAAGCAGTTTTAACCAGTTGTAGGTGTGTTTGTGAGAGTTTGTACAATGCTGAATGATCCCTACACATGGTTAAATGTACAGATGCTTAATCTGTGTTGGCTTCACTTAGTGACATTTACCAGTGTGCAAATCCTATTAGCTGAGATACCTGCTGCTTAGCATTCACATTTGAGCAATGCTTAAACATGCTAATCATAGCTTAGCATTGCTAACCATTGCTCACAGTTCATTCTTATAAAATATCTTTTATATATATATTTGTATATATATTATATTATTATTATAATATTATAATATATCTTTATAATATTATATTATATCATATTATATTATATTTTTATATATTTTATATATTTCTTATAAGATATAAAATATGCTTCCATTACAGTAGCAAGGGGTATAACTATACTGTATGGTACACGTGTATACATGGGTGGTTTCACATGTTATATGCACTCACACTTCCATTTTGCAACAGCTCGACTATGCTGGGTGACAAAAATAGCTTACCACATATTTCATATGAAAATAGTACTTTTAACACTGCTTTCCCATGTAAAATTGTATTGATTGCTGTAGTACTCAAACCCTATATGCCTGCATGCTTAGCTGCGACTCTTACCACTACACTATCTTGATTTGGGGTTTTGAGTTGTATATTTTTATTCATGTCCTATTACATATTAATATTATATTATTATATTAAATGGAGAGTATTGAGGTTTTCAGCCATGTCATTGAGGACTGCTGTCATGACATAATGGCATACATTTCAACTTCGGATGTGTATCCTTCAGAACATTCATGCTAATGCATAACCTGTTTTCTATCAACTTTCTGTCTGTCCTCTGTGCAGATGGGATGACACCAGTGCTCAGGCTGTGGTTGACTACACTGCAGAATGGGTCTGAGAGCCCATGTCTGTGTTCATGTTGGATGCAGCCAGGAATGGTATCAGGACAATGGAGACCTCTATGTGTTGCTATTGAAAGGGCATTACAGATTTGCTTCCTGATCATGAGGGGAGGGCGCAGATGCTGTA
The DNA here is from genome assembly GCF_019279795.1 of Protopterus annectens. Classification (NCBI taxonomy): domain Eukaryota; kingdom Metazoa; phylum Chordata; order Ceratodontiformes; family Protopteridae; genus Protopterus; species Protopterus annectens. The sequence continues at coordinate 256,946,036 of NC_056744.1, read as the reverse complement.
AATGCACATGTGTACCTATGGAGGGAGAGGGGGATGAAGTTTGCTCTTCATTCACCTGTCTGCAGCTGGTTGCCTGTATCTATGGCATAGTTGCATGTGGTGTTATTGACCACCACTACAGAGCAGATATGTGTGTTACCTCTAGAATTGCAGACACATGTCTGGAAGGCCTAGTGATTGACCTTGGTGGATGTATCCAGTTTGCACTCAAAGACAGCCTTAGTGTACATCACCTGTAACCGTATTTGCTTGTGCAGAACAAGGTGACATGGCTGCCAATGAGGCACCTCTTCCTTCTTGGCCCGTCCTGCGATTATTTCCACCTATAATGGCAGTTGTGCATTGCTGTTGTCCACCACAGACGTTCAGCCTATTTTGAGGAGGTTGATGTCTGTCAGGTATTGCTGAGGCCATACAGCTATGTAGGTGCCCACATAGTATTGTGGTGTGGGCCTGGACACTGCTGCTAGTTCCAACATATGAGATGTCCTTCATGTGGGCCTTGCCCCTTTTCCTTGCCTGTGCAGGGGATATTATGGAGGTGTTGGGGCTACAGCTTCACAGACAGTAGGTGGGAATACCTCACTGGACAGGACATGTAGAGACTGCCCAACAACATGGGGGACAAAGCTCCAGAATTCAATACCAATTTTATGTCATTAGTGCTGTTATACACAAGGAGGATTGCTAGACTGACAGGGTTTGTCTGGACATGCATTTACTGAGTGACTTGACATCTAACAGTGATATGGCTCTGACATACCTCTCAACTAGCATGTTGTCCACAAAGTGGCCAGAGGTTGTCCACAGAGTGGCCAGAGGTTTGCCTATTATGTCTGTTCTGTTCTTTGAACAATATCTGTTTTTGTGGGGTCAGTAGGATAAGGTGAGGATTGTAGTCACTAACTGTTGACATTCATTGCTGTTCCAGACATCATATCCTTCAGGGATGTTATGTTACAACAACACAGGTAACACCAGCTACTATTTCAGTTTGTAACACCATTATGTGTGATATGATCCTCTTTCCAGCCCCTTGTCCCCCAAGTACTTCATGCGTTATCCAGATTTCCTGCACTATGAGGTGCAGAGGTATGATATATCATTAATTACCAACTGCACTACAGTTATCATCCCAGTGACCTAGCAGACTCATGGCCATGGTATGAGGTAGTGGTCAGGATTATGGTCCCGCAACCTGGAAATTCTGTGGAAATCTGTACATATGACAGTTATGTATGTCTGGCCATTGTGAACAGACTGCCAAGATTGTGTAGGAGTGTTGTGTGCAGATATTTGTTGGGCTGGGTAGGAAGAGTAGCAGATTTGAGTACCATACATCCTTTAACTATCTGACTGTGCACGCTGCTGCAGCTGCTGGTGGTCTATCAGGTCTGTATGCTTGCAGGGGCAGACTGTGAAATGTCCTGTAACATCTCAAGATTCCCAGTAGACTGTGATTTGGGTCAGTATATGTCAGTGTATTGTGTGACTGGCAATCAGAATATGTTTGTTCAGACAGCCGTTGTACTCTGGAGTTCATGTTGGGTACTGGTATGTTGCTGTGACTGTGGTGCAAATGTTTTTGGGTGGACATTTTTGCACCACTGTCTGCTTTTCACTACAGTCCCATTCCTCTAGTGCATGCTATATTTGAATATACATGGATAATTGCCCAGAGCTGATGTGGGGGAGTATTGTGTTGGTCTTACTGTGCTTCATAAGGTACTGGGTGACATGTTTGGCAGCTGTCAGGGGGTTTCCATTCTGTTACATGACTGCGGTCATACCTCTACACTGTCTAAAGGCCTAAACAGTGTCCAGATGCGTGGCTCATATGTTTGGCCTGTTCCCCAGACAGTCATTGTCCTTAGATAATCAGTAGGATACTCTGGGGAATGCAGTCAGTACATACTAACATCCATTGGTGTTACTGATTTCATATCCTCAGACAAGATATGTGACAATAAACCCAGTAACAACAGCAACTGTCTAAATTTATAACAACAATATGTCCAATATTCCCTGTGTTTGGGCCTCTGTCACCCAATTATGTCAGGCTTTGTCCAGATGTCATGCACTAAGAGGTTCAGAGGTATGTAGTATCATTATTTATTGCCTTCAGTCCTGCTACCATCCCAGTGATGTCATAGGCCCCCAGACATCTAATAAGGAAGTGGCCATAGATATGAGTCCTGTGCCTATAAATTCTGTGGGAAATTGCACATTTCAGAGGTCTGTGTATGTCTAGCCATTGTTAACAGACTGTCAGGATTGGGTAGCAGTGAAGTGTGTACATGTTGTTTGGGCTATGTAGGGAGGGGGGCACATGTGAGTGTCATGGGCCCTTTCTATCTTGCTGTGCATGCTGCTCTGGTTTCTGGTTCCCTATCGGCTGTATATGATTGTACGGGCAGACTGTGACATGTCCCATAAAATCCACTACACTGGGACTTGGGGAAGTATATGTAGGGGTAATGCATGAATGGCAAATGGGATAATGTTGCTCACACAGTCATTATACTGTAGTGTTCAGTTTGGTTACTGGTACGTCGCTGTGACTGTGGTGCAATTGGTTGTGGGTATGCGCTTTCACACCAATGTCTGTTTTCCACTAGTGTTACATCCCTGTAGTGCCTGTTATATTTGCAAACGCATGTGTACAGCCTCAGAGCTGGATTTGGGTAATGTTATGTCAGTTTGATTGTAGTTTGGATGTTGTTTGTTAGCTGAGTGTAGTTTCCCTAATGTTGTGTTATGTCCGCACATTTATAGGATGTCCAGGTGTCTGGCCAGTATCATTGGTCTGGTTCCCATAACTGTTATGTATTCCTGACACATCAGTGGGGTGATGTGGAGATTGAGGTCACTAACTAATGAGAGAAGCAATTGAGTCCCAGACTTATGATATTTCAGTCAATATATGTCAGGACCTACAGTGTTACTACATCAACTTTCTCAGCTTATCTACTCACGTATTTTGGCTATGTCCCTATTTTCATGCCTTTGTCCCCCCACTTTGTCAGGCTTGGTCCAGATTCATTGCACTAAGGGGTTCTGAGCAAACCTCTTCACTGTCAGGATTTTCACAGAATGTCCAGATGTTTGTCCCATACCTTTGTTCTGTTCCACAATTTATTTGCATTTGTCTGGTAAATCACTGTGACGATCCAAGGATTTATGTCAGTAAATAATGACATAACATTTCAGTTTCAATCCTCATATACTTCAATAATTATCTGCTGAAATGCACCCTGTTGCTGTAGCAAATGTCTTCACTTCTAACAGTAGTAGTTGAAATATGTCCCTATATCAGGCTATATCAGGCTCATCCCCACCCCCTTTTATAACCTTTGTACAAATGTCTTGCACTAAGAGGTTGAGAGGGATGGTTCTGAGGTCTGACTGCACTGCACACACACACACACACACACACACACACACACACACACACACACACACACACACACATATATATATATATATATATATATATATATATATATATATATATATATATATATACAGACATTTCAACAGATATATATATATATATATATATATATATATATATATGTATGTATGTATATGACTATAAACAACACAGGAATGATTCCACAGAGCTTTCACCCTAATGGTGTATGCCTCTATTGCATGATGTGCTTGAAAAAACATCATTAACTCTTGCAACTCAGATGGTGGTGTAGTACATTTCTCCGACTATAATATACAGGATGGTAGGTTTGAGACTTGGGACTGGTGCATTTTTTTTTTTTTATGTTAAATGACCAGAATGCATTATATGTCTGTTAAACCAGTACAGATTATCACAGCTCAGATGATGTAGCGATATGTTACTGTGATTATAAGGCACAACATCCTGATTTCTGGTCTTGGCAGAGCTAACTATTTAGTTTCTGGGCAGAAAAGGTCTGATGGATACAGAGTGATTAAGGCACTTTTAAGCAGATGTAAGCAGGTTTGCACAATGGTCAGCGATGCCAAGCTACTGTTAATCTGTTTTAGCTTCACTTACCACCACTTATTCTTGCTTACCCCGTGCTAATTTCTTTAAAAGAAAATAAAAAGGGTTGATAGGAATGTGGTGCCAAAAGGGCATGCAGAGGGAAATAGAGTGTGAAAGGTAGCTAGGGATATGCTGGACATGTGTAGGAAAGGTCCATAACTGTCCCTTTCCTCTACAGGAACAGCTGCAAATTACTACAGAATTTGGAGGTGAATTTGGACACACAAACCCCTGAGAGAGGGGTGAGGACAACAGGAATGTGATGTCAAGCCAATTGGACCAGATTACATGTGTCCATTGGAAACGTGCAAAATGGAGAGCTATGTATGGGGCCTAATTTTTTTTTTCTAGGGGAACAGATGCCTTTTTTTAAGGTGTGAGTGGGATGTTGCGGAAGGATAGCAGGTATATTTGGGGAGGTAAGTTGGGTAGGAAGACAGACAAAACAGACAAGATAGACAGGGATGGTATATGACACATGTGGGGGGTAAACACCTTTGACGGGGAGGGTGGTTTGGAATCAGATGCACATGACCCCCCAAATGGATGCAGTGGGACTGAGGTCCCCACCCATGGGCAGTCACCACTGCACCTTTATGGCCCCAAAGGTGGCTGTGCTGGGGGATGGGCAGGAGGGGCAGGCTGACCCTTAAGATGCACCAGGTGGCCTTCAATCTGGTGCAGCTGTCCATCAAACTCCTTTTGATGGCACTATGCACCAAACCCCGGATCTGTCTGTGGGTGAAGGTTTCCTGTCCACTTCCGCTCCCAGCGGGGGATAGACCCCATTCCCTGAGACGGTTTCACCCAAAGGTGGTGCAGGACCCACAGACGAGGAGGTCCTGGGTTGTGCCCAGATATGCTGGGGCCCGGTGCCATGGGCAGATGAGGCAGGACAGGCAGATCCAGTGGGATCTGTTTTTCCGGACATGCTATGGTGCTGACGTTTTACAAAATATGTTGGTTAGTCATGCATAAAACATTTCAAAATAAGTTTTAACTGCATGCATGGATGTTCCAATTAACTTAAAACAACAGCAGATGCATAGCAAACAGAACACATGCATAAATGGAACAACAGTAGGCATCATAATGGCATGCAGGTTACATTGATAACAACAGGCCACCAATGTATTTGAACAGGGAATATTAATAATAAAATGATTCAATATTTGTAGAACAATAGGACACATGTCCCAACAGTAGTATTGGAGAAAAATACCTGTTGATTATGTATATGAATTATTGGTGCAGATAGGGTGGGTTAGAGAGAGATGTCAGTTAACAACTGTATAGGCTTCGACTGTTCACAACTGTACTGATCATTACTCTACTCATTACTCTCTAAGTATGACCTCTCTTTACATCTACCTATGGCCTGGGGTTGAGCAGTGGAATGTTTGTACGCAGTGTATTACTAAAGCCTTCTTAAAGCTGATACATACATTTCCTTACCTGGCAGACCTGTGGAGGGAATATCTGTTAACACTACCTGTCTGTTTCTACACATATTCACATATTTAAGGTTACATATTTGACACTGACAGGGGTGCCCTGCACTCATGGTGTGTGTGTGTGTGTGTGTGTGTGTGTGTGTGTGTGTGTGTGTGTGTGTGTGTGTGTGTGTGTGTGTGTGTGTGTGTGTGTGTTTGCTGTTGCCATACTCCACCTGGATTTCTATCTGTCACCCTGGGTATTGGCAGCAGTGACTACTAGCCATGACACTTGAGGGACTTTTATTGGAAGAAACCGCTTGGTGTATGTACTTATCTTGCTGTCATTTGTAGCCTTGGAGTTGGATAGCGGAAGTGTTGTACACAGTGTATTAGTACAGCCTTCTTACAGCTAATAGCAACATTTCCTTACCTAGCAGACCTGTGGAGGAAATTTCTGTTAACACTACCTGACTATTTCTACACATATTCACATATTCTTGGGTGAAATTATGCATACAGCTTAATACCACTCCCAGGATTCGAACTGTGTCTGTGTAAATAAAGTACAACACGGTTGTGTTTCAACACAATGAGCTACTGAGGAACTGCTGGGCTATTCTGACATTCATGCATGACAGATATTTCTTGTACTGTGCATTAATACTTTGAATTATAACAATCTGGAAAGCAGTGGTTAACACAAAGCACTGCTGTAGGGGATACAGTATAACAGTTTACAGATTACTATTCAGGGATTAGATCTTAGTGCATGGAAGATTTCATAGAGTTGTTCTCCTGCTTTACAGCTCCACATTCTTTGTCAGATGAGCCTCAATTAATTCATGCTGTCAGAGCCATAGTTGCTGTGCAGAACCTGTATACATTTAGATGCATACCACCACATACCAAAGTAAACACAACAGTCTTTGTTTATTAGTTTTATTGAAGGGTACTGGCAATTGTATTGATAGATATCCTGTACATCAGTATTACTCTGCTAACATCTCATTTATTAATTACACACAGTACACATTTTAACCTACTGGCAGTTGACATTCTACTCCTTTTTATTTATTTGTGCTGAATACTAAAAGCAACCTGCTGGCATGGGCAGCTATGGTCGCAGACCTCTCATCTGCTGCTGTACAGGAGATAAAGAAACATTTATGCATACCTATCAATCACATACACAGGCTGGACTTTGGTAAACACTAATTAATACTGATACTTACACATTTCTGGGACATTCTGTGCCCATGCATCTTGGGTCCACTGGTCCAAGACTTCCTTCTTCCTATGTTTGAGGTCAGCAAAATGGTGCTGGACCTGCTCTCCAGTTTGAGGGATGCCAGTAGCACTAGTGAAATCACATGCAAAACTGTCCCAGGCCTCCACTTTGTATTGGGAACCCTGGTACTGGCCCTGCAGTAGTCCCTCCTCATGGTCTTTCACTAGGAGTCCAACCATCCATGACCCTGGACTCCTAAATGTCCCAGCACTGTACCCAAAAGCATGAACCCTCTCATACTCCAGCCATAGTGCCTGCAAGGATGAGCTACAACTGGTTTGGGTTGTATTCCCACCTGTGACATTTAAATAGAGCCAAATTTCTGCCCTTTGCCATTATTGGACCATTTTCAATATGCTGAGTTAAGCTGAGCAACACCCAAACCTGCTTAGCTAAGGTTGCCAGTGCTTAAAGGGATAGATGTTGAGCACTGCTTACCAATGAGCAAATCCACTTAGTTGGGCTACTTATTGCTTAGCATTTACATTTAAGCAATGCTTACAGCAGCTTAGCATATCTGAGCAGTACTTAGCTTTGCTCACATTTCATTTTATAAAGTATCAGGATTGTGGGATTGATTCATCATTACAGACATATTATAATGTCATGTTTACCTTCCATGACATCTCCCTATGTGCTTTCATTAAATTATATTCTTGTGTGACTGTACTGTATGAGGCACTTGTGTTTATATGGGGATTTCACATCTTTTCTAGACTGACATCTCACTTTTGGACCTTCTGCACTACCCTGGTTGACAAAAAACTGTTGCTACATAATTTAAGTTTACAAAAATAATTTTAACACTACTTTCCCATAGAAAAATAAGTTCCCTGTTTTGGTACTTAAACCATGAACTTCTGCATATAAAGCTGGAACTCTAACTGCTACACTATCCCAGTTTAAAAATTTCACCTGTATATAGGTTCATAGGTTCATAGGTGTGTACTAGGCTAATGGCCCTTGGGCCTTTACAAGCCTAGCCATAGGATTATCCTGACATAGTGCAATCCAACCTTAGTTTCCAGTGCCTCTGTCAAGTAGAGCCACTGGAGTTATGCCCGGGTTGAATTTTCTGTTACCCATTCACTCATCAAGATTTCTCTTAAAGAGGTTCAGCGAGGTGCTCTGCTTGACATGTATGGAAAGTCTGTTCCATAGCATGGGCAGTCTCTGGGTTATGAACCTCTCCCTCCAGCATGTTCTGTTAATTGTGGTAATGAGGTTGCGGTCTCTGGAGCATGTGGTGCAGAGAGACTGGGATTTTTTTAGATGTAGCATTTCTAACAGAGCTAGGTCAGACATGGTTTTGTAAGTCAAGCAGAGATCGCCTCTAAGTAGATGATATGAGACAGAGAATAGTTGGAGTTTTTTGAGTCTGTCCATATAGGACAAGCATTTAAGGCTTAAGATCTTCTTTGTGAGGTACTTTTGCGACCTCTCCAGTTGTTGCAGGTGTCTCTGCTATGGGATGTTTATGCTATGCTAAGCGGAGGGCCATAACGTGCACACCCACTTAGCTATGCTCAAACATTCCTTAGGCTAGAAAAATGTATATATCTTATTATTATATTATTATGTTATATAACTGAGTCTTGTGGTGTTCTGACAACTCATTGAGGACTGCAGTCATGAAATAATGGCATTCATTTGGCTTTCATGCTTCTATCCTTCAGGGACTCCTGCTAATACATATCCTGTTTTCTACCAACTTTCTAAGTGTGTGAGGGCAATTTTTCAGGCATGTCCCTAATTTATTATTTACTCCCCCCATCATTTGTGCCTTTGTCAACATGCACTGCTGTAAGGGAATATTGGCATACATTTGCTTTCAGACTTCTACCCTTCAGTAATTCATGCTAATGCATGACCTGTTCTCTATCAACTTTCTATGTTTAATGGGCAATATGTGTGCTTTACCCTTTTGATGGATTTATCCCTAGTTATTTGTGCATTTGCACACATTTCCTGCTTTAGCAGGTTGCAGAGGTGTCATATGGCACTTTGGCAATGCAGGGGGTTAATCACAGAACCTGTCACACACCCCCTGCATTGCTTTCTTCATGCCAATGTTTCTTTCAGTGTCCGTGGTCACTGAAATGATCATTATCTCATTTTAGTGTCGCGGACACTGAAATACTGGCATAATATTAGAGTAAATCTCTAATATTATGCCAGTTCAGCATAGAAAGTACAGCATGGTACTTTCTGAGTGCAGGGGGAGTGTTCAGTGTCCATGCAGTACTTGGACACTTCCTCTGCACTCTTTCATAATTCATGTCCTTATAGGGAGTACAGCAACGTATCTTCATGAATATGCAAGGTGTGCTGCTGTGCTAAACGGACACAAACTATTCCTTGGAAGAATATTCATATTCTTGCATGGAATTTATTGAGTCCAGGGGATTATTTAGGAAAGGGAAGCAATTTTTTTCTTAAGAAATGTCATTGTATAATAGCAATAACCCAAAAGTGGGTGTGGGTATATCAGGATTTACGCCTAGTTTTGTTTAATCACTTGGACTTTAGCCTTATGATAAACCATGCCAACCACTGGTAAATCCTAATATAGCCACATCCACTCATGAGTTATCACTTCAATATTCAATGCCTTCATTCTACACAATTTCTGAATATGTAATAACTGTTGCAACTGTGTAATTTATGTCATAAATTTTGGATTCCTGTTACATTTGTAATTTCTGTGGAGTGTTTCTACCTGGGTCTCCACTGAAAAACTGATTGTTTTGCTCAGTCAGACATTCATGGTATACAAATTATGATGAATAACACTAAATAAATAATGTGTTTAATTTGTGCCACAGTTCAGATCCATGTTTTATTTCTATTTTAATATTATTTTTAAGCAGTCATAATAATATACTTGAGATATGGGTGAGGATTTTCAGTGTTCTTTTTTCTGGAGTCTTTTTCTGTGTTTGGTACTTCTCACTGCATAATGACTTTTAAAGATCATCACGGCTTAGTGGATTTTTACATCTGAGAGAGAGTAAGGATCCGTGGCTAAAGTGAGGTCTAGGCATCGTGCACTAACTTTACCTCATGTATGGAAACAATTTGATGTACATGCAGTTACCAATCTAATTAGTACATTTCCTTGCCAATTTTTAAAACTGGTGATATAGAATGATCCTATCCAGATCTGCTGACAATGATATGTAAAAGGTAACATTAAAAGAAAAAAGAAGGCAAATGTGAATCCTAGAATTAAATTGTTTTATAATCTCACAACACTTCAGCAAAAAAGTAAACTGCAAATTGTACAAAGTTCACAATCTTGCTTAAGATATATGGAGCATGCTTTAGTTGTTTTATAAACTATACACTAGCAAATAGTTGTGGAGAGTTTGCTGAGCAAATTTTGATCATTCCTATCTGAACACCTTTCCTTTAACTTTAAGAACTTTATTTATAAAGTTTATTGTTGTGCTAGAACTAACTATCATAATTAAGTTCTAACAATCTCTCTCTTTTACTGTAAACATAAATGAAAGGAAAGCATAGCCCACTCATGACCCATTAAGTGACACTTATTCAAATACTTTGTATGCACATCTGTGTAGGTTAGTACAAACACACTCTGAGACTGGAATGTATCATTCAAATACACCCACATACACCCACCTACACAGATAAACATACAAACACACACACACACGCACACACATGCACACACACGCACACACACACACACACGCACGCACGCACACACACACACACACACACGCACACACACACACACACGCACACACACACACAAATATGATAACCTTATTTTCAACTTTCAAACATACCATGTCACTTCTGAAATCATTTTACTTGAAATGTCTATTAAGTATTTTAAAATGACAGTGAAATGCAGTTCCTTGTCACTTACAAGTAAACTACTGCTTAGTGAAAAATACAAGTAACATGTTCCACAAGGTTCTAAAGTTCAGCATAGTGCAGCAAACGAAAAGTCTTCTTGTGATTATATTATACAACATATGAATTCTGAGCTGTCCTCCTATATAGATTTACTGGTGCAATATATTTCATCAGTGACCATGTTAAGCAACAGTCCTTGCTAAGCTACTAGGTTGGGAAAACTTGGCCTTAACACCTGTCCCACTTAAATGAAATGCCAGGGCTAGCTGTTCAAAGATATACTTAATGTTCCTAAAAGATAGATAGCAAACAGGATGTAAATGATATAAGTCATCCAAGTAATATAAATGTAAAGCTGGAGAAATCCAATTGTCTTCTGGCCAGTACAAATAAACACGCTAAAGGAGCAATACAGTGAGTCTAATTCATTTTGCTCCACAAGTAAATGAATAGTCACCTTTCAAGACTCACCACATTAATGTTTTAGTGTGGAAAATTTAATGCAGACCTCATACAGTATATGCACACACAGATATGCAACCACACATTTGCACACACTTGCGCGCACGCACACACACACACACACACACACACACAAACACACACACACACACACACACACACACACACACACACACACACATATCTTGGGGGTGGCCTAGATTTTTTTTTAAAGAAGTAAGCTTTAGTCTTATAGGGTATATAAAACCGACCCAGTGTTAACCAATGTGTCTTTAAAATGCATGCTGCAGTATAGAGCATTGGAATAATCCCACAACAGTTAGTTATACAAATACTGTGTATTAGCCATTGACTAATACCAGTTATGATGCTGCACAAAAGAAAGTGGATTGGAGACCTAAAATCAAGAAGCTTGTTCATTAAATACTGGTTCAGAAACAGTGAGGTAGAGCTTGCCTAGAAGGTCAGAGCTATGTAAAGCATCAAAGTCAAGTCATGTCTCATAGGTGGATTATATTATTTCTTGTACATTATTCAAAGTGCCACCACAGTCACCGAACACAAACAAATCTTGGTCCAGGAGTAACCAAATCCAATTTAATGTGTGACAAACACGAAGAACACACAGTTGGAAGGTACACAAACACAAAAAGCACAGTAACATAATCCTCTTAACGTTTTCGTCTTCAACTTTATCAGCAATAACTACCATATTAGAACACTGAGAATTTATACATCCCCACCCATGTCCTAGTTCAAATGCACCAATCAAGTTGCTTTAAAATCAATTATAGAAACTTCTGATTAAAAGCATTTCACACAAAAAACTCTCAATAAATAATCAGATGACATAACTGTAAATAAACTGTACTTCCTTAAAACTGTATAATATAATAGTTATTATAAAATGTGTGTGTATATATTAAAACCTTTTGATTTTTTGAAAATTATTACATACATTGAATGAGTTAAAGTCAAACATAAAATCTGAATAGTGGTTGCTATGAATACAATATCTAGCGCCATCTAATGGTTAGTTTAAAAACAAAGTCCTCTAAAAATATAAATTTTAGCCATCAAATGAAATACTTGAGTGAATAATTTTTAATACTCGTGCATACTGTTCATTGACTATAGTATAACCATAAAGCAAACAGTTAATGAAAAATATTTTTATATGTATTTGTATTTAAACTTGGCAGCTCTAAGTTTTAACACCGGTGCCAAGGACACCATGTCATTGAGACCCTTATTTTTACTTGCATCTAATACCACTTGCCAGTATAATTCACAGTATTCTATAAGGGTTTCCCACATACCACCCCTGGGATTCGTGGGTACTACCTCCAAAACAAAGAACTGGTATCCCAAGGTACCACATTTCAAAGCATGTTTACATAGTGCATTTTTCTCATTATTAACTCTAATGTCATATATATGCTCGTAAATTCTTTGTTTGGGCCTTCTTTCACTTTTCCCTATATAGAATGCATTGCATTTTTTACAGATGGAAATATAAATTATACCTTTAGTGTCACAGTTTGCAAAGGTATTCAAAAAAAGCTTTCTGGCCCTAGCTTGCAAGTAAAGGTGGTCACCACAAGTTAGAAATGCACAATAACTGCATCTACCACACTTAAAAAGCCCTTTCTTTTGTTTGTTGGTCTTGTTACTAAAATCAGCATTAGATCCATTCTCTAACATATTCTTGATGGTCCTTCCCTTTCTATATGTAAAAGTTAGTTGGTTTTCAAAAGTATAGTCTAAATCAGATATTGCAGAAAAATTATTCCACTCTCTCATAAAAATCTTTCTAATAAATGCGGAATGTCCATCAAAAGTGGTAACAAGACCTGTTCCAGAAACATTGGTAGCCTGTTTGCCTAACATTTCTGGTTTGGCTGTAATTACCTTACCTATTATAAGGGCAAAAGCATCAACCCTTTTGGTCTTAACTTTTTCAAAAATATTATTGGATAATTCCTGTGGATAACCTCTGTTCATAAAAAGTCCCCTAAGATAGTTGGCTTCTTCCAAAAATATTTGATTGTCGGAGGTCATCCTGCTTAGACACACGAGTTGCCCTTTTACCACCCCTTTCTTTTGGTTGGATGGGTGGCAACTGGTGCAGTGTAGGTAAGAGTTGGAAAACGTATCCTTTCTATGTACCCGTGATGTAATTGCACCATCACTCTTGCCTATATTAACATCAAGATATCTCAATTCTTGATTGTCAAAATGTTGTGTAAACTGCAAAAAACATGTAGTCGTATTGAGATAGTTAAAAAGTTTGAAAAAATCTTCTTGGTTACCATACCAAAGGAAACACAAATCATCAAGGAATCTGGTGTAAAGGGCCCATTGGTTACAAAAGGAAGAATGTAATAAAAATTTGTTCTCCCAGTACGCCATAATTATATTGGCGTAACTCGGGGCACAGTGGGCACCCATGGCCACACCCTTTTCCTGTTTGAAGTACTCGCCCTGAAAATATAGGAAATTGTTCTTTAAAACAATTTCCATTAGGATGAGTACATTCCTAAAGTCCTCTTGCTTAAGCTTGTGACTGTCAACTAATATTTCTTCAAACCACTGCAGGCACACCTCATGTGGAATACAACCAAATAAATCTATAACATCCATGGTACCAAATGAAAGATTCTCAGAAAAAATTGATGGTTGCAGTTTCCTTAAAAAATCCCAGGAATCCTTTAAAATATGGTTGGTACCTTCCAAAACACTTTTTATTTTTTGATCCACAAATTTTGCTAGAGGTGCGGTCATAGAACCTTCAACTGACACAATAAGCCTTAATGGTGGGTCAACTCTGTCTTTATGCACCTTAGGGATACCAAAGATGCATGGTATTCTAGGTTTTTCCACATTAAGGTACTTATGTGTCTCACTATCAATAGAACCATCCAATAACATGTCATATAACACTGTTTGTATCTTTCTGTGGGCAATATTGATTTCATTTAAAGAGACCCTTGAATATTTGTCCGTGTCATTAAGCAGGTTCATCATTTTTTCTTCATATAAAATTGATTCCATCACTACCACACCCCCACCTTTATCGAGTTTCATAACTCTCAGGCCTCGATTGTTACTAATGTCTTTCAATATATTCATTTCCACTGGTGTTAAATTAAAGTGTGTGTGTTTTTTTGCAGCACATGTTCTTCTTTCATTTTCAATTTTCAACTCAAAATTTCTGAATTGGGGGTGTGTGGGTGGATTAAAAATACTTCTACGCCTCAAATTACCCTTGTCAAGGTCCCGTATTTTGCCCTTGAAAAATAACTCCAGGTTTTTCTTCCTTATAAACAATTTAATATCTACCAAAAGTCTGAAGATATCTGTTTTTTGTCTAGGGATAAAAGTAAATCCCTTCGAAAACAAATCAAACCAGGTTTTGTCAACCTTGACATTTGAGTAATTAAAAATGTTGAAATCTTTATAGGTCCAGGTGTTCATATCATTGGTAATGCCATCAGTTGTTACCAGACTTGATCCCTTCTCACAAAGGGCTTCCACCCCCTGCCCCTGTAGTTTTATGAATTATATGAAACTCTGTCTTGGTTCATTAACCTTTCAGATCTTCTTATGGGGGGAGGGGGATCAAAATCTGAGCCCTGTTCTGGGTTTTCATCACTAACCCATTCTTGTTCTTCATTTTGGTCCCTAACCCAGTTACCAAAAGTATTCCTACCTGATGTCTTGGGTTTTGGGTAGTGGGTTTTGTTTTTATATTCATTTACATCCCTTTTAATCTTCCCTATTTTTCTGTCTTGAACTTCTTTGCATTTTAACTCAACATCTTTGAGTAAATTATGGTATTTAGCCCTCTCAATCTCAACAGTATACATCATGTCACTCAGTATGGCTTTATTAATATTATCAATGTCATGGTACAATTTCTCCATTAATCCTTCGTTATTCCTAATAATGGCTTTCATGATGTCAAAGCCACATCTGTCAAAAATGACAATAAGTTCATTAAAAAATTCTGTCCCCTCGAATACATTGTTCGGATATTTGCACACTCTCAACCCCTTTGGAACAATGTTCAATGATAAGCAATGCTTTAAATAAGCGTTATCCATGTCAAGGGTTTTGTATTTAAAAAGATAAAAATCCAAGTCTTTAAGCATAGTACTATAACTTGCACTATGTTTGAGGTTACACTGTTCATTATTAAAGTCATATTTAATCTTCAAAATGTCGGATACTAATTTCTGGGTACCTGTATTGGTCTTGTTGTTAAATGGTAGTCTTTGCATTGGACTTCTTTGGTTCCTCGTCCTGGTCACCATACCATTTCCTTCATTGGAACAATCCAGGGTAATATGGGGAAAACCGTCGAGGCTAGTGTCACAATTTTCAATCACTTCGGTACCATTGTTAATAGCTTTAGAGTTATTACCAGCCTTCTTAGACCTCGCACCGGTTTGCTGCTAAAGGTTTTAATATATACACACACATTTTATAATAACTATTATATTATATTATACAGATTTAAGGAAGTACAGTTTATTTACAGTTATGTCATTTGATTATTTATTGAGAGTTTTTTATGTGAAATGCTTTTAATCAGAAGTTTCTATAATTGATTTTAAAGCAACTTGATTGGTGCATTTGAACTAGGACATGGGTGAGGATGTATAAATTCTCAGTGTTCTAATATGGTAGTTATTGCTGATAAAGTTGAAGACGAAAACGTTAAGAGGATTACGTTACTGTGCTTTTTGTGTTTGTGTACCTTTCAACTGTGTGTTCTTCGTGTTTGTCACACATTAAATTGGATTTGGTTACTCCTGGACCAGGATTTATTTGTGTTCGGTGACTGTGGTGGCACTTTGAATTTTGGTTTTATTTTTCACCGCTTGCTACTGTTTGTTCTTGTACATTATACTTGGAACATTTACCTGGAATATAGAGTTGTGACTGAGGCTTGATCGAGTATATATAGTCTGGGTCTTTTAAAGACAACACGAGCCTGTTAGTGGTATAATAGATTGTACAATTGTTGATGAAAGAAAACAATGGTAATGTTCTGCTCTGCTGTGCTTCAAGATAAGTGAACTTTTCTTTTGTTTCCTGTGAAAACAAAAACCTTTGTTTTATATATGCTTTATATCTAGTGTCTACATGGCCCTTGCAATCCAAATATTCTTGTTGCACAGAACATTAGAGTTGTCCCTTTTTAGGTACCATTAAAGTGAATAAAGACCACCCATAGGATTCATTCACAATTATGAAGGCTTCAGACAAAGACTACTTAATTTAAATGCATTAGAGTGATGAGCAGCAGTGCTAATTGAAAACATATGCATGCTGCTCATCTCACTTATACATTTGTAACTACATTGTTCTGGCCTGCAGAAGTCCTGACAGCCATGAAAAGGTGCAGGTAAGCCTGAGCACACAATCTAACAAAATGACTTGCCTGTAGGCAAACTTATTTGTTATGCAAGCATGCATAGACAGCTTAAACGAGGTAAAGACTCATTGATTGAAAGAATTAAGATGCAGGAGAAGACAAATGCAGAATAGGTACACAGGATACAAGAGGATTAGAACAGAAATAAGTAATGGGAGGGTAAAAGGAGAAAATGTACTCAGATGTTGTTGTGTCTTTCATCTTTTCCCAGTTAGAGGTCGGCACAGTGGAACTCCAGTCCGCTAATGATTGGCAGTAGATTTTTACGTGCCAAGTTGCCAGCCCTGATGCACAACCTGCAACGAAGTTACACCCATTCACACATGTCTTCACACAGAAGACACTCTAGCTGAGAATTGAACAGGACAACGTCTTACTGTGAGGCGACAACGCTACCGCAGCACCACCACCGCAGTTAGAAAATGTACTCAGATAATGCAGTCAAATGTGCTTATGTTGGATTCAAAGATGGCTGCCATTCTGTGAACACTGCTGAACTGCAGCTCTTCAATTAACCTGAGAAAATCTAAACCCTGAGTCAATACCAAGAAGCTTTTAACATCAAATCTTCAATAAAATAACTTCAACTACATTCAACTATCTTGCAACAAGAAGAAAAACCCCGAAAAAATAACTTATTTAACAGGATTATAATAGATTAGCTAGCTCTGAAGAGAGAAGCAAACAAAGGAACCATGTGCTTTCTACACTTTAAGTCTTTGTGGTGGAATAACATGTCAAAAGAGGAAAAAAACATGGACATAACCACTACTAAAACAAAACTTTTGGAATTACAGTCACCAGAAAAAGATGTGATTTCTAAAAGACAAAAAATTACTAAACTACAGAAACAACAGAAGCCAGAAACTAAAACTAAATCTGATCAAGCACTAAACATGGAAGATATAAGAAATGCGCTGTTACCCATACAAGAAGCTCTGAAGGAACTGACTTGTCAAATACAAACATTTGGAAATTCTTGTACTCAATTGCTGGAAAGAATGGATAAGACGGAAGCTCGAATTTCTGAAAATGAGGATAAACTGACTTTACTGGCAAAAAAAACAAATGCACATGATGTGGATATTCAGGCTATGCAAAGCAAGATTACTGACTTAGAAGCAAGATCCAGGAGAAATAACATTATTATTAGAGGAATTCCAGAATCCATTCAGTATAATGAACTAATCCCATCTATAACACAAATATTTGCAGTGCTTCTAAATGACTCTGATATGGTGAAACAAATCATTATTGAAAGGGCACACAGAGCTCTGAGAGAGCTACAAGCATCTAATACTCCAAGACCTGTATATGTTAAAATACTTAACTACCAGGATGTTAGCAGAATACTTACTACTGCAAAAAAAAGTGGAGGGTATATCATGTGGAAAAATAATAAAATATCTCTGGCCTAGGATTTACCTTTACAAGTCAAGCAAGCTAGACAGTCTTTATCTCCATACTGCAAATTTCTTATTGATAAACAAATTAAGTTTCAAATGAAATACCCTAATATGCTTACATTTACAACAGATGGGACTAAATACTCTGTTTCTACCAAAAATGAGGCAAAAAATCTTTTTCTAAAAGTCTTTAAGGGTTTACCTGCATCAGAGACTTGAAATGAACCTCCGCTGAGACTGGCATGCTCCTGAGGTCGGATCCACTGATTACTGTGCCTCGAGGTCTGGGTAATCCTTTGTTTTCTTTTTGAATGCTTTAGTCCTCTTCCAGAGTAATAAAATTGTTTGTTTTAGCTAATCCTGGTTACCTGCATCTGTTTCCCAAAGTTTTATGGCTTCTACGAGCTGTTTTCATCGATGAGAAGACAGGAAATGCCTAGAATGCTGCAGAGGGTGTGGATGTCGTTGTGGCACTTCCGGAAGTCCGGCTGCAAAAGTGATCCCCCATCGCGAGTGTTTTACATGGTGTTTTACATGGTTTCCAGGCTTGGGAAACCAAAGGGAACTGTTTTAAACACTTTAATGTTTATTTAACACCAAATAATACTGTAGTATGGTAATTTAAACACATAGGAACATCTTTATTTACTTCTCTTTTAGTGTTTAATAAAAATCTTGTAGTTATATTAGTTAGAGAGGGTGCAGGGATTTAGTAATGTTTTATAAAAATATAACTGTTAATATAGTCCTTAGTGTACTGTTTAGATGTGACAGTTTATATTACATTAGTTAGATACTGGCTTATTTTACTATAAAACTGTGATGGTTCAAATATATAATCAGGGACTTTAGTAGTTAGATGTATATTTATTTTAGTATAGGGTTATAATATAGCATGGCTTTTTTTTTTTTGTTCTCTATAGGATGTATACATAACAAGAAGACAACCTTGTCTATATATCAAACTTTTATTTTTTTTAAAAAAAGGGGAAAAAAAGGGGAAAAAATGACATTTTTGACTATAATAATTTATGTATGCGGTTTATGTATAGATAGCTAATCAAACTACTAGAACTTTCTTTTTTATAGTAATATTATATCTTCAATTTGATTTGCTTAAACAACAGTTAACCAAAGAGATGTAGATCAATGGCAGTGTTTGTTAGGGAATGTTTAGTATAAACTTTGTCATAGTTAAGTTAGATTATATAGGTCTTAATTGTGGAACATGTTTGAAATTTTATAATCTGATGCCTTTACATTTGTTTGTTTTCTTGACCCTTTTAATATTCTATGTTACACAAGACCTATATATGTCCTGGTTCAGGGTTAGAGTGGGTATGCACTGGTATAGGACAGGATGTAAAGAATGCTTCCAGATTATGTATGTCTTTAAAGTCATTTTATTTTTATTCTGTTTTCCCTCTTAAACTTTTATTGTACAGACAACCCTTTGAATGTGGGAATTAGACTCATGGAACATTAAAGGGCTCCAGAACTTAAAGAAGAGGAAACTATTGTTACACGTATTGTTGCAGGCTAGGGTGTTGTTTATATTACTTCAAGAAACACATTTAATGAATGATCAATGGGTTGATATAAAAAAAAGAAGTGGATCAGAGAAGTAGTAGCATCAGAAGGTAAGACAAACAGTGCTGGGGTAGCTATAATTATTAAGAATCAATACAAAGAGAACATCTTAGATTCTAAAACAGATTAAGATGGGCGATGGTGTTATGTTATTCTTTTGTCCACTCTATTTGATAAACCAATTTTACTTCTAAATATCTATGCACCCTGTAATGATCAACAATTATTCATAACATCATTATTTCCAATTTTGACACAATATGATAGATATTATATAATTTGTTGAGGGGATTGGAATGCTTACCAAAATCCGAAGTTGGACAGAACTTGTCCACAAGAGCATTTAATAAGCATGCTGTATTAGCACTGAGTGATATTAAGGAAGATTTTCAACTATATGACCCTTTTCATTATTTGAACAATGTCAATAACACAAATAATTAAACCTTTTATTCACCATGTCATAAAATGTGGTCTAGAATGGATTTATTTTTGATTTCAAGAACATTGATTAATTTAGAACCTCTAGTTGTTACACATGCACGTTATCTATCAGATCACTCGAAAATTTTGTTAAGTTTTGCTAAGGAAGTAAGGGATACCCTGCGGCAAAGAGGTTATAATTGGTCTCTTAACCCAAATCTCTTGAATAAGGAGGAAATAATACATGAAATCACAAATTACCTGAAAGATTTATTGGATAGTTTAAAGAAACAACAACATACACCTGACATTGAATGGGCGACAGTTAAAACACAAATAAGAGGGATCCTTTTGCAAAAAGCTTCTTATTACAAAAAAATACAAAACAGAGATATTCAAAAACTAGAAACAAAAATTAAGATACTTGATCAAGAACTGATTTGGAACTTTAATGCTCAAACAGAGATGGAACTGCTTAAATGTCAAAAGGATCTCTTCTTAATTCAAAATAGTAGATTGACATTGCAGGAACGGAAGATGTTAGTGAAGTATGCTAATCATGTTCAAACACCATCAAGAGCATTAGCTAGGATCATTAATCAATCGAAAACAACAGTACAAATTTCAGGAATACAATTTAATAATACAATATATTCTAAAACTGAGGATATCATTAATATTTTTGAGCAGATATATACTAATATATATGATGGGCACAATGATATGTCCTCTCATAGAACTAATAAATGATTTTTACAAACAATTAACTTTCCAAAAATAGAAGAGAATATTCAAAGTGATTTGATTAAACCGATATCTGAAGAAGAAGTAGTATATACAATTCAACATATGAAATCACATAAGTCACCAGGTCCTGATGGTTTGACAGTGGAATTCTATAAAGTGTTCGCTGATATCTTTGGTAAAATACTCTCACATGTATTTAATTATATAATTAGGAATAAAATTAATGATCCTCATCTTAAAGCTTCAAAAACTATTTTCATACATAAAGTTAATTCGGATCCCCAAAACCCTGATAATTATAGACCAATATCATTAATAAATGTAGACATGAAAATTTTAACCTCTATTTTAGCATCTAGATTAAACAAAATCATGACTCATATAATATCTAAGGAACAGGCTGGATTTATGGCAGCTAGACAAACTAGTGATAATACACTTACACTTCATACTATGATAGCTCATGCTAAGCAGAATGATCTTAATTTTTATGTCCTTATAATTGATGCACAGAAGGCCTTTGATAGGGTTGATATAAACTTTTAGTTTGATCTTTTACCATATTTTAATATATCCCAAGAGTTTGTTCAAATGTTACAAATATTATATAGTAATCCTTATACCATACTGTACATTAATAGAAGTTTCTCTAAAAGAATACAGATTAAAAATGGAACACGTCAGGGTTGCCCTTTGTCCCCTTTACTATTTAATTTTTATCTTGAACCTTTATTCTTATATATCAAGCAGAATCTATACCGTAATGCCCCAATAATTTATGGAACCAAAATATTAATGGCAATGTTTGCTGATGATCTCAACATTTATTGTACATCCCCAATTTCAGATACTGAAAAGTTATTAAAGGCTGTAAACGACTTTTCAGAAGTCTCTAACTATAAAATTAATTTGAAAAAAAAAACAATATTTTCCCTTTAAGAACTCCTAAACCTTTTTCGTTATTGCCTTTGGTGGGGCAGGTAACGTTTAAAGAAAATATTAAATACTTGGGTATTGGTTTCTCTACAGATAATAAAGACTTCTACATTAATAACATTAAAACAGTTTGGGATCAAATAATATCTGACTTTGGGAGGTGGAAAAATTTACGATTACCAGTATTAGCAAAAGTTTCAATTATTAAAATGAATGTATTACCACGATTACTATAAATTTTAGGTCTGCTCAAGTAATAATCCCAAAGACATTTTTTAAACAAATTCATAAAGAATTGGCTAAATTCATTTGGGAGCCAAAAAAAAAACAGGATATCTTATGATAAATTAATGACCCAAAGAAATGGAGGAGGACTGGAGCTACCCAATTTTGAAATGTACTATCTAATTGTGAACTCTAACAGGATTCTAAGAATTGCTAATTACGATATAACTAGTACCAAGTGGACATCAACTTGGGTGGTCCTGAATTATAAGTATATCCTAAAGCCGAATATTAATCCTAAAGCAATACCCTTTCTAGGAAAAGATACTTTGAAATTATATGGGAGTATGGAACACATTAAAACATATATATTATCTTTACAAAACTTATTTCAATCATTAGATTTGGCTCAATATATGATGGTCTTTCAACCCTTTCACAGGAATCCTAACTTGATATTGAATAACCAGTTAATTGATCTAAAAAAGTTCCCATTAATAGTTAATTTAACTTTGATTGACATATATAAATATCTTAATTTTTCGGCTAATCAAATAAGACAAGCATTTAATTTACCTAAAAACTATCTTGTTATTTTGAGACAAATTAGAGAACTTTCTATAAGTTACTTTAAAAATTTCAAACCTGAAGATGAGATTATAATTAATGCTCGGATTTGTGGCAAGCTCTCCAACAAGATATTAAATGTATAACAACAACAAATAAATTAATTAAAGAATTTAAATTTCATGATAAAGTTTTGTTGTCGAAATATTGGGAAGAGAAAATCCCATTGACAGACAAAAGTCATATGTTAAAAGCAATTGACTTGACTATAACATCTATTTCCTTTCAAAAATTGATATATACCCAGATGATGATATGGAATAATCCATATTATGCACGTCTTAGCTTGCATAAATTTAACTCTAAAAACTCTCCAACTTGTCCATATTGTAAAAACCAACCAGCTGATCTTCTTCATATGTTCTGGAGCTGTAAATGGATATATAAACTTTGGAATTCCCTTAAGATACAACTTCAGAAGATGGGTTACCAAAGTACAACGTTGCCATGGAAATTCATGATTTTGCATATTCCTCTGAAAGAACTCCCTAGATCACAAAGTATTATATGTATTAATATCTATTTTATTAATGAAGCTTTATATAGCTACTAATTGGTTAGACCCATCTAAAACATCATGGGATAACTTTAGAGTTTTGGCAATAAGGCGTATATTAGCTCACAAATTACTTTTGAATCAGCATTAATAAAAATATTAATAACCCAAAAATTTGGGAACAAGTATTTAATATTATACTAGCATAATACTTCTAATTTGAATGTATTAAGAATTATCTATACACTTGAAGAGAATTTTGTAACCAAACTGTTTATTACTTGAAGTGATCTTAACTATTCTTATGTTTTTCTTGTAAAAGTTAGTGTTTCACATGGAAGCATTCATGTAAATATTGTATATATGTTTTGGTGTTATTGTTAGTGATATTAGTTAGTTGTTCTTTCTAAATTTTGTTTTTGTTCTTAATTGTGTATGGAAAATAATGAAACAATAAAGATGTATTATTGAAAAAAAAATGTGCTTAATTCACAAAGAAACATTTTAAACATAAATACTTCCTTACTGATGTTGTTGTTGTTGTGTCTTTCGGCTTATCCCGGTTAGGGGTCGCCACAGCGGAACTCTGGTCTGCTAATGTTTGGTAGTGGATTTTTGTGTGCCGAGTTACCAGCCCTGACGCACAACCTTCAATGAAGGCACGCTCATTCACGCATGTCTCCACACAGAAGATGCTCTAATAGTAATTAATCACATTCAGAATTCTTAACCCATGCACATAAATATAAATGAGCATGCTAACAAAGAATCTGAGAGGGACACAAATCAAAAGGGTAACAGAGGGGAGTAAATGTGACATTAACGTTAATGACATGCTGAGTTGAGATAACAGTTAGAGGGACAGCAGATACATTAGGGACTATTCACATAGACTGCCACTATTGAATATGACATGAATATACAGTAAATGTACGTGGGATAAATGACAATACTGCAATACTCTCCACTTCATCATGTATAAACAAGAAAAAATGAACCCTACGGCTGTTTTGTCATGCGCATATGAAAGGGACATGCTTTTGCCATTTGCTGCACTTGCCAACATAACAAATGGGTTATATTACATTTAAAATGTATTAGACAAGTACATGTTGTATAGTCATATAAATCCTAAATGGTAGTATAATAACACTCAGCATATACAGGTGACAAATGACAACACAGATCTGATGACATTTCATTAGTTCAAGTTCTCCATTTGATGGAGCACATCTACTACTTGATTGTACTGGGCATGCTCACATGAAGTTACAGCGATCACTGCCATAACTGTATGAAAACAACACAGACACACAAGAAAGTATCCTAACACAGGCTCCATCACACTTTATGATGACCTTGCATCATGTTATACAGTAAGAAATGTTATGCAGTTACTCATGTCCTATAAAGCTCTACAGTGTGAAGAAAATAGTTACAGTAATATATACATGTTTGGATGAAGATATGTTATACAGAGCATTATTATTTTGAAAATAAGTAATGCCTGCGAGCAGTCACTGACATACTTAACATTTGCATCTTGCCGGACTCGAACACATGCTAGGACAGTATCAGAAAGCTGTACATCAACAACAGAAATAGGAATACCATTAGTGCCATGAGTATGGATTCCCTACTTTTGAGTGACAGGCTTAAAATATGTGGTTCCCTGACTGTACCATAACTACTTTCTTTGCCTAAGCCACTCCTGTTTGACACAGTTACCTGACAGATGATACGAGATTCACACCACTGTCTATCACACTACATATTCTACAGATCTGTGTATTTATTGACTACACCTGCCACAGGAGATAGCAATGGAGCTATGACTGAAATTAATGTGGGAAAGAAGAAAGAGCAATTCATAATTATGTGTACAGTATGTTTGTCAGAATGATGTCATAGTGGTGCTTATGCTAATGTTCACACAACTGTAAGCAGTTCACTATCAGTGTTTCTTGGCCAAGGAACCTTATTCCATTCTTTTATACACACACTGTCCCAAATTTTATCTGTGTTGATATGCTATGCAAGTCAGTGCTCAATGCATGTGTCACAGGAGCACCCATACCTTGACATTCCCAGAACAAAAGCTTCACTGCCATGAAATTACAAACTGCAGAAACGGATACTAATGACTTGATACACTTTTGTTTGTGTGGTGTCAGTACATTCAAATAATGTTGTCCTTCAGTAGTGCTGAACAGCATGCTATGTAAGCACTGACTAACGACATGTGTATGAATTACATGCGCCACAGCATAAGTCTTAACATAAGTCTCAGACTCCGTCTGTGTGATGTCATTACATCATATGATTGTGTTGCAAACAATTTGTATGAGATAAAAGTGATGGGGAGGGCTGTTCCACTGTAATTGTACGGAGAATTACTGGGGTGCATGCTGTTCATATACAACAGTATTACAGTGCACTATGTTTACACTCAGTCAATGGGGGATTTGAGCACCTGACTATGTGACCACAAAAGCTGCATGATATTGTGAATGATGAATGTGCCATGGTACATTTATTGCTACAATTGCAAGATATTTGAATTTTACTGCTGTTGTTGAGGCAACACTGACGGACTGTGTCCCATGTGTGCAGGGTGTCTGTGCTGCCTGTGGTGGTGCTGCTGCAGCCATCTGGGGAGGTATGGGGGTCTAGTTCCCTGTGCTGATGGTCATTTCTTTCTCAGCAGCAATGTATTAAAAAAATTTGGATGAATATTAACATGGAGAGAGAGAGAGAGAGAGAGAGATAGGGTGGGGGAGATAAAAAGAGAGAATTAGCTCAATGGCATGTCAGATTATTTTATTATTTCAATACATAAACAAAAATGAGAAATAAATATGTACACCTTTACCACATCCAGATATGATGGGAAGGCATAAATGTGTCATAAAAATCAATCATGCTTTCTTTTGTGATATGACAAATATAAATGATTCTTTGAGAATGTCATATCAGATATATGCTTACAAAGTTAATAACTGCATTTGAAAAAAGTGGAATAGTTAATGTTATACAGCATTGCAGCTAATATGCTATAAATACTATCCAATAATAAAATCTAACATCTGTTTCTTGGTATTGAATCCACACACAAGCTGTTGTACTCATTGCACAATGCAAGCACCAAGAGTTATTGGAGCAGACATATATATTGATATAACACCTTAGGTAAACCTGCTCAAGATTTTGCTGAATGATGGACTGAAAATGCTTCTCTATCTTGCATTTAGACCTCATGCATACATACCCTGGGCATCTCTGATGTGATTTAGTATCTTCTGATGCACCTCACTGTTTTCTGCTATTTCTTCTGCAGTTGTACAGTGGAGAAAAGAAAAACAGGTATGAAAGCTTAATGACTAACTGTCTTGGCTGGCTAATCAATACCAAATCATAGCTTGTTGATGGATCACTATACTTACTCAAGTGAGGGGTGCTTTCAGTCTTAAATTCATCCTACTGTCAGCTCAGAAGGTCCTGCTTGCACCAATTCATGTCAATGAGGAGGGGACAATATTGCTTCCTAGTGCATGGGATGCCAGTTGCACTGGTGACAGCCTTGGCTAAGCTATTCCAAACCTCAGCCTTATATTGAGACCTAGCATAATCCCCCTGTAGCAGCAACCTATGGCTGTAGCACTTAATGAGAAATGGCAAAAAAAAAATCCTGAATTCCACAAAACCCTAAATGGAACATCACCCTTACAATTTCCATCCAGGTCTGTGGAATTCAGGCTAGAATTAAGTGTCTGAATTGGTACCCAATTCAGATCTCACATGTAACAGGTTCTTTGTAAAGATGCATAGCCTTGCCAGCTGCATTTGCACCATTGAAACCACAACAAAGGCTTAGCAGACACATTAGCATTGAATACATCAAAAACACAGAATGTGTGAAATATGGCAGTGAGATTTGGCCATGTGTAATGCTTAAACTATAGATGCATGTTCTATTGTTAAACATTAAAATGCTTTATGGTGTTTGCTATAATCATGGTTGGTCACAAGAAAAGTGGTATGACTTGTCACAGATGGGACTGTTGGGAATTCCACACTATTATGATTCTGAGGTACCACCCGAGAATCAAACCCATGAGAAAAAAGGATAAAATGTTAAACTTTGGTTATTAGTGCTCAGTGTTACAGGAAAATTTACTTTTTAACATGTTAATTTCAGATATACCAATTTAAGAATGAATGGAGTTATACTTAACAGTTGCCTGTATGTGTATGACTTTAATTAGTCAGAGGACTGCATTTCTATGTAAAACAAAGTACTTGTGATTGCAAATTCATTTCAGATGCATGGTGTTACATGACCTGAGTAATATATGCTGGGGTATGTTACATACAGATCACAAGACATAAACATATACTTCTGATATGTGATAACTCATAACATTTACAACAAAACTACATTGCAATTCATAGCTATGCAAGAGCATTCTTAATTAAATATCATCATTGTCATGTTTAACATAATTTACATGCATTATATTGGGCTTCTGTAGCAAGCAGTAATAATAAATTTGTTACAACAAACACAGTTATGATATTAATTTGTATTTTGTGTAATATTCTAAATCAAAATGTTGTGGCAAATGGCATTCTGACGCCCTCTGTAAAGGCATCTGTGAACTGGATTTGAATCCTGTATTACATGCCTTTGTTCTCTAGCATCACTGCATCTATACCTTACCACACAGAGAATGCTCACTGACAGGTGTATTTTCATTACTCATCACTATCCAGAGTGCTGATGGCCATGCACAGGTGTCAGGCTAGTTTGCTCTACAGAATGCAGCTGAAATTAACATTTTTTACTTTTTCTTCCTTCAGTCTTATACCATGATTGCACACTGTGGAGAGCAAATGCAAAAGGCATTATAAAAAAAAAAGAAAACAATTGCAAGGAATATTAAATCAATCAAAGGGTATACATAGCAATGACATGAGCAAGAAGTGCATTACAGTGACACGTTCATCCTTCTCACATCTCCATGCCATGTAAGAACGTTAAGTTTTGGCACACATTATCATCAAGACTTTAAGAAATGCCAATAATGGTATAGGAGACCAACAACAGCTTCCATGTTGTTAGCAATTCTGACAATAGTTGAATATGAAACAACAGCATAATCATACATCACAATGTGTGTTAATAATCATTTATACACCCTCTGTAAAATTATCTGTAAACTGGATTTAAACACTGTACCCAAGGTTCTTCTGCTCTAAGCTCACTGCACTTGTGACTTCTGCCACAGGTTAAGCTACCTGACATCTGCATATTCTTCAGTGACTACCATGAGGAATACTGACAGCCACGTACCAGTGCCAAGCTATTTTGTGGTACAGATAAATGCTCAAATTAAAAATTTCACTTTTCCTTCACCATGAACTGTGTTTGTGCACTGATGAGTGAAGCACAAATGCACAAAACATTACAAAAAAATTATAAATAATCTTATATAGCTGAGTAACATATTTATTGGTTATATGTAACAAGGAACACAACAGATATAGCATTAGCATTACACATTCATCTTTTTCATATCTGCTTGCCACGTCACAAGTAGAATTTAGGTTACACATCATCAGGATCTCACGTAATGGCAATTGTTCTGAAAGGGACAGACAGGGAATGACAGGAGGTAATTCTTGCCACAGTGCATACAATAATCATGACAACACAGTTTGCAATGTGATGCATTACTGCCATGATGAATATTTGTCAGATATGAATAAGTTCTCCAGCATATATGACACAAATGCCTGCATTACTCATTTTACTGCTTTTGTGTTATCATGCTTCACAAAATGTCATATGTAGCAACATACTTAACACATATTGTTATTAATAAAGAGACGATTTGTGTTTGCAGCAACACCTTTCTAACATCAATTTACATGAAGTATAGCCTGTTTATTACAAATACAACATAGGGTGCTACTGTTTAGTATGAATCCACTCTTAAACAAGTATCCGTAAGCTGGGTTGCTGCATTATGTGTTTGCATTTTCTAAGATCACTTTAGTTTCATTTGTGGCAAAGAGATAGTTAGCTGGCAAGTAGAATTTTTTTCACTCAGTATTGTCCAGAGTGCTGAGAAAAGTGCACCGGTGCCAGACTCCATTGCACTACTGACGCCATTCCAAATTAAACTTGTCGGTTTTTACCGTAGAAAGTAGATTGTTGCTCGCTGCTTGGGACCATCGTCAGTCAAGAAGGCACAATACCAAATGGCACACAAAGGATGAAAAGAAAAAAATAGAAAATATTAAATAAAGGAAACATTATAAAATAAGTACTTAAAATGCACATTTTTGATGTTTCCACAACTTTATTGTTTGCAATATGAACATATGCTCTCTAAACATCACTAAGTTCACACAAACAGCACCATCTCTGGATTTGAACCATCACACTAGGCAATTAACAAAACACACTTAATATTATTATCACTATTTGACACAGAGGCACACATATATTATGGAGAATAAAAAGTGGATTGCATATACCTGATGTAACATTGTAGCAATTCAAATTATAGGTGCAACAAAACCAAGTTCTGAAAGTTGACCTTTGTAAGTTGCTCTTAAATGTGTGGATGAATGAGATACCGGGAACAATTCAGCTAATCTTTCCTTATACAACAGAAAACAAATATTTGCAACACTGCAACTCTTTTGTTCTCTTAATTTTGTGAGCATCATTTCCTTATCTATGCTTTTCTAGCAAGACTTCTTTGTGATTTGCATTGCTTTTGATATTTGTTTCAATGAGTAACGTACTTCCTTAGAATTGCAGACAGATTTTACTCAGAGACACAAAGTGTGGTCATTAACAATTCATACAAATGTTAGGAATATTGGTCCCCTAGGTCAATTGATGTACTCACAGACTTTCTTGTAAGTCTCTTCTCCCTGATGTACCATTGGTAAGTGCACATCAAATAGGACTGACTGTGATGCTCTGATTGTTCCTGCAGTCAGACTAATCATCCACACTTGCAAGCCCTTAACAGTTCTCAATACTCATACTTGCAGTGCTAAGACAAATGCATGCAATCATGTAGGCTCTTACACCATGTTTATCTGCCTTGCACTTTGTACAGATTGCAGAATTCATGAATGCTAATGAGTTCACACCTCATTTGCATATTTGCATGACTCAGAGTGCTAAATATGCACTACATAAAGGTAATCATGTAGATACGAAACTTTTATAGCACTAAGGGAGAATGGATGCAGAGAGCTTGATAATACTTGTTTGCAAAACCTATTTGTAGTTTAACAACTGACTTCCTGCAAAGGTATGTTTTTCACAGATTGCTTTATTTTAATCTTTCTGATGGATTGCATTTCACAATGCATCAATTGTTTACTATCTGCACGTTTCTCCCTCAGAGTTGGCATAGCCATGTATATCAATTATTTCTTGTCCACTAAAAATGGTTGTAAAGAATGTTACCTATAATTTATTGAAACTTGTATAACTTATTAACAAGGTAAGGGTTTTGTGCATTATTAGCCCAAGACATGTGATAAGTCTGGGATATAAATCTGTCTGCACTCCACAGAAGTGGATATCCCATGAACGTTTTATCCATTCTTAGTTGTAAAGTGTAAATTGTTTTTGTTAATATTGCAATGTACTAAAGAGTTACTTGACTGTTGTCCTGACATACTTTTAGTATTGTTTTTCATTTCCCTTTTTTGGGGGGAGGGGGGAGTAGCATTACTTTTTCCATGGTTTTGTGTATGATGGATGGATGCTTTCTTACTTTTTTTTCATTTTATGCTTTCTCTCATACATGGCTATGGCACATAAGACATAAGCATCACATAATCTGCCATACAGTGATGCAGAGAAGGAAGTGATCTCCCAGGTGATATGTCAGTATGAATCCTACTTTTTACAGAAAGGCTGAGGTGACATGTCCTCCCATAACCATATCTGGGAGCAGGTGGTTAATGACATTAATGCAGTAGGAGGGCATGGCCTTTCCTATCCCAAAGTAAGACATTATGCCACTGACACGAACTTACAGGAAAGATGTAGGACAACTACAGTTGCCTGGGAACATATGGCTATGGGGGTGGTCCTGCTACCAAACCACCACTAACTGAAACAGAGAAGTTCCTGTCCATCCTCAGAGATCCAGACAGCTCAGCACAGGGTTCACACAGAATTGTTGAAATTGGGGCTGATGCAGAGGATAACCTAAATGTACATCCTCCTTATATAAATATATATGTATATATGTGTATATATATATATATATATATATATATATATATATATACATATATATATATATATATATATATATATATATATATATATACATATATATATATGTAGGTCTAGGACTGATGCGCTAATGGCCATTTCACTGAATCCTAAATGGCCGGGCATACTTCCACGAAAGTGCTTTTTATCGGAGAAACACTTTCGCGGAAGTATGCCTGCAGGTACAGGGAGTTGTGGGGGGAGTCACTGTTGCGGAGATCATACTACAGTGCGGATAAAGGAATTTTTTTATTTTCCCCACTGTAGTGCGATCTCAGAGTAAGAATATTAAAGTAGGGGGAATGTGGGGGGCTGTGGGGGTGCATCGGGGCTTGGCCCACTGCATAAATGCCTTTTTATTGTTTTTTTCTTTTTTTATTTAATGCACTTTAGCAAAAGTGCTTTTTCTGTAAAAGCACTTTCGTTAAAGTGTGTTCGGTAAAGTTGGATTCGGACTGTTGAAGTTTCGTTCAACAGTCCTAGATCCATATATATATATATATATATATATATATATATATATATATATATATATATTATATATGTGTGTGTGTAGATATATATATATATATATATATATATATATATATATATACATATATATATATGTGTGTGTGTGTTATATGATTTATATGTGTGCCTATAGAGAGACAGGGAGAAAGGCGGGGCAGAATAAACACTAAGAGAGAAGGAGAGGGAGCTGTCAAGTGGATTGTTTTCTGTTTCTTTTATCATTTGCACTGTGATGCTTATCAGCTATGTTTCATCTCCCTTACTTATATATAGACACATCTGGTTCTGAGTTTGTACCAATACCTGCACATAGTAAGTATACTTTTTTATTCTTATTAATATACATAAGGTAGATGTATGTATACATGTATGTCATTTTTGTATTTCATTAATATCCTTAAATTTTTAATATATATTTTACATAAGTGTGATCAGTTTGCATTTTATTTCTCTCTCTTTGTTGTGTTTATTACTTATGATAGACAATAGACAATCCTGCCAAAGGCACTATGATACTCCTACCATCTGATGTCAGATAATCAGTAGCCTTTGATGATAATGGCAGCACTGAAGAGGTACAGTCTGGGTAGTGCAGAGGGTCAGTCTGACAGTGAGGCTGTACCTCCTACATCTACTGCCCATATTTTGGACACAGTCATAATGCCTGCACATACCCATGACATTGAAACCCTAGACACAGAACAGGTTGAAGATGACACATTTGATCAGGGTAGTGTGGTTACCGCAGTTGCAGAACTGGTTGTTCTCCTCATAGTTACTGTGAGAGCAAACTGACACATGGGCAGGTTGGTGGAGGTGTTCAGAGGAGGCCAGCTGTCCACACACACACACACACACACACACACACACACACACACACACACACACACACACACACACACACACACACACACACACACACACACACACACACACACACACACACACACACACACACACACACACACACACACACACACAGACAAAATTATGTAAATACCAGTGTTGACTGAGTACATATCTTGCTATTGGCCCTGGCAGCTGAATGATGACTGTGTCTTGCACTTTGCATATTTTTTGTGACTTTTGGTTACATGTATGTCTGATGCACAAAGTGGGAAGCTAATGCTTGCTCATTTAGAAGCTTGTTTTAATGTAAATGTATTTCAGAAGAAAGTCTTCATCGATTTCTCCTAGTCATTTGTTAATGTTTGGTTACGTAATTGTTGACCCTCATGTTATTTATGTCAGACTGTTCTTAGGAATGCAGTCAAAGTAGGCATTTAATTACTGCTTATTGGAATACTTGTGCAATTAATGTTACCATTGACCTGTTCACTGGTTTGTATAGAGTGGTCAACTGAAATGCATCATGCACAGTATAGGGGAAAATCCATAGCTGTATATTACAAAGATCAAGCATAAGCTAAAACTGATATCACTGACACCTGAGACATGGTCCATCTTAGGGACATATAAGCCTTTGCATATGACAGTAATCAGTTATATTCCTATTTTTTCCATATAGGATCCACACCTACCTTGTTAATACTGCAGATACAAGATGTGTCCTTGGGGGCAGTGTCTGATGCCAATAGAACACAATTAGATAGTTAGGTAAAGGCAGTGCACTTTTGCTCACCTCGGTTTTAATATTTGTATGTACTTAGGATCTTAGGTTTTCACTTGGATAGTCAGCGTATGTTAGGATCTTAGTTTTTCTCTTAGATAGTCAGTGTGTGTTCTATTCTTTACCTGTTAGCCAGAGCCATGCCATATTGTGCATACCTATGTTTGCTAGGATCATCTGCACCCAGTGGTTTTTATCTGTATTTCCTGGAGCTGCTGGTCCTGCCTGTGTCCTGGAATATGTGTTCCTGCCCCTTGTTGTCCTTGTTGAAGCTGTTTCCTGAGAACAGTATTGTGCATCTTGACACAGACTGTGAGTATTTTGGCAGAGATTGTAGGGTCATACTTAGGAGCACATCTTGATGTCACTGGATACTTTAACCTTGATTTTAGCAAACCAAATACATGTTCTATGTTATTCCTAGTTTGGACGTGAGCCTCACTGTATCCTTGCTCACTGAGTTGTGTGGGTTTCATGAGCAAAGGTATCAGTGCATAAGTTGCATCCCCCACAAGATGCCCTTGTGGAAAGTCACCCCTAGCAAACTTTATGTACATCTCACAGGTGTGCCATATGTGTGAATCATGAAAACTGCCTGCATTACCTGCACAGACAGTGTCCATGATCACGTGGGCATTACAGACAACCTGTCAGGTTATAGAATGGTATAGTTTCCTGTTAAGGTACTTTCTATCCTATTCACAGGGTGGGGCTTTTATTTCTATGTGTGTGCAATTTATGGCCCCCAAAATTTCAGGGAAGTGTGCTACGGCACAACATTTCTTGCAGGCTTATTGCTCTCTCCTCTGGGTTATGTGGGAAACAGATACTCTCCCTTGCATGTTGTAGAATTGCATTTAGAAAATTATGTGACATTATATAAGCTGAAGCCTGACACCCTTAATATATCCCCTGTGGGTCTCTGAAATGTATCTGAAGCTAATATACATAATGCTGCACATACCTTTGTTCCCACTGGAATGAGTCATCCATGATTTTACTGGGACCTCAGTTGAGGGCAGCAGAAGTTGCATATTTCCACTAGTATTTTCCTGTCCACCTGTATTGCTCTACAACTTCAGTGTCACGCTGTCCATGATAAGTCAAACAGGCTCTAAACACCCTTCTTCTTTTTGGCCAAGGTCTGGCAGCAGCATCACCTTGAATTAAAGCCTGTTACACATACAGGTTAATGAGATCAGCAGCAACTCCTAACTTTTTATTTTCTAATTATAACTGTAGTTGTACTCCAAATAGCTTTGGATTTGAGGACAAAAGGCTACACTAAGTATACACGATTACTTTGTCGGTTCTTGAATAGCTCTACCATGTTGGATTGGTTAATTAGCATGTAATTCTGCTACTTATGCTTTTCTTAGCATATTCTGCCATATACCCTTGTTTTGAGGCTCTACGCTAAGTGTAGAGTCATTAAATGAATATGAAGTAGCACACTATCATGTGCACTGTATGTCATAGCACAAACACAATAACAGCATATATTGAAGGCATTCATAAATTTGTCCCCACATCTCTCAAATGTTTGACATTTCCTAGGAAATACGAAATCATGGACTAAAGTAACAGGTTTCCATAAAATTCTGCATGTCTCCTTTAAATTGCATTTTTTTTTCAATTCAGGTTTTAATCAATGCCAGCAGGTACCATCCACACCATTAGCCTTCTGCTGCATTCTCACTTATTAGAGCTGTCATGTGATTATATAAGGCAGCAAGCAGGGAGATGAGGTGTTATTTGCAAAAAAAAATGGCAGGATTCTTTCTGTTACTCATGTAGTCTCTGCATAGAGAGGACCGGAGAAGTTTTTCTTTCATTAACTAAAAATATCAAGCTACCAGTGGCCTTTTTCAGGTGTATCTATCAATGCAATAAGGCTGCATAACAATACAGTTGTATCAGAAGTACATAAATGTAAGGCTCTGTAAACTTTGCAAGTCAGTTTACATTCATAATCTTAATAAACACTATTCCATCACCTCTGTTCTCTACTAAAAAATGTATTTAGTAAAAGAACAGTAAGCACTTCTGCTCTTTACAGTTAATAGAAACTGATCATGAATGTTTCCAGTGCTCAATTATTTACTTTATGATATTCTTTGTGGCTCAGATAGGGCCTGAAATTACTCCATATGGATTAGTATTCTACACTGGATTAAAACAGTAAATAAGTAAGAAAGTAAAGAAAAAATAAAATAATAAATCAGGAATTGGGCTGCAAAGGCTGGTGACCATTAAAAGGAGGAGGCATTACTGTAATTTGTCAATAATTATATACTATGCAATGATCTGATTGGATATACCATGGAAGACAGTGAAGACAGTCATCAAAAAGTGGAGAAAATATGGGAAAACAATGACGTTGCAAAGAACTGGATGTCCCTCCAAAACTGATGAAAAGACAAGATGAAAACTGGTCAGGGAGCCTGCCAAGAGACCTACAGCAACACTGAAGGAGCTGCAGGAATTTCTGGCAAGTACTGGTTGTATACTACATAGGACAACAATTTCCCATTTTCTCCATCTCTCTGGACTATGGGGTAGGGTTGCAAGATGGAAGCCTTTTATTACACAGAAAAACATCCAGGCTCAGCTAAAATTTTCAAAACAATACATCAAGTATCCCAACAGCATGTGGGAAAATGTGTTATGGTCTGACGAGATCAAGGCAGAACTTTTTGGCCACAATTCCAAAAGGTACGTTTGGCACAAAAACAGCACTTTGCATCACCAAAAGAACACCATACCCGTGGTGAATCATGGTGGTGGCAGTACCATGCTTTGGGGTTGCTTTTCTTCAGCTGGAACTGGGGCTTTAGTCAAGGTGGAGGGAATTATGAACAGTTCCAAATACCAGTCACTTTTGGCCCAAAACCTATAGGCGTCTGCTGGAAAGCTGAAGATGAAGAGGAATTTCACCTTTCAACACGACAATGACCCCAAGCATGAATCCAGTTCAACAAAAGAATGGCTTCACCAGAAGAAAATTAAAGTTTTGGTATTTCCCAGCCAGAGCCCAGACCTAAATCCAACAGAAAATCTGTGGGGGTGACCTGAAGAGAGCTGTGCACAAGAGATGCCCTCACAGTCTGACAGATTTGGAGTGCTTTTGCAAGAAAGAGTAGGTAAATATTGTCAAGTCAAGATGTGCTATGCTGATAGACTCCTACCC
Source organism: Protopterus annectens (assembly GCF_019279795.1). Classification (NCBI taxonomy): domain Eukaryota; kingdom Metazoa; phylum Chordata; order Ceratodontiformes; family Protopteridae; genus Protopterus; species Protopterus annectens. The sequence goes on along the minus strand of NC_056744.1, from coordinate 256,909,392 downwards.
AAGAAGACTGAATGCTGTAACTAAATCAAAAGTTTCTTCAACAAAGTATTAGTTTAAGAGTGTGCACACTTATGCAACCAGCGACCAGCGTGTTGTACATTTTTTATTTTTTATATTTTTATCCCTAACAGATTTGTTTGTTTTTAAATTAAATTGTACAGGTTATACTGTAGGTCACATTAAAGGTAGGAAAAGTTTTGAAATGATTTATTGTGGTCTCATTTTTTTATATCACACAAACCTGACATTTTAACAGGGGTGTGTACACTTTTGATATCCACTATATATATACATATATATATATATATATATATATATATATATATATATATATATATATATATATATATATATAGGTCTAGGACATATGCTCGACTAGCAAATATCCAAATCACAAAACATCGAACACACATACACGAAAGCGCTTAACATCGAAAAGCACTTCCGTGTATGTGTAGTTCAAAAAAAAATAATCTACGTTTCTGCAGGGGGGCTTCTCCCCCCTGCACCCCCCCACCCCACTTTATTATTTTCACTCCGAGATCACACTACAGTGGGGAAAAGGGAATTTTCCCTTACCCGCACTCTAGTCCGATCTACGAAACAGGCACACATACATGGAAGCACTTGTCGATGCTAAGCGCTTTCGTGTATGTGCGTTCGATGTTTTGTGATTCGGACATATGCTAGTCGAGCATGTGTCCATCCAGATCCGATAGATATATATATATTTTTATATATATATATATATATATATATATATATATATATATATATATAGATATAGATAGATAGATAGATATACAGTTTACTATCAAAATCATACCTCTCAACCATACAGATTTTCACAGAATGTCCAGATTTTTGCTTCATATTCTTAGTTTTTCATAAAATTGTGGTTTTCTGGCAAATTAGTGGCAAATAATTAAGGGACAGAAGTTAGAAAAATAATGACAGATATTTGAGTTTCAGAGTTCATAACCTCCAGAAAATTCATGCTAATGCAAAACCTGTTATTCCATCAACTTTCTAAGTTTGTAACAGCAATATTTAAAAATTGTCCCTATTGGTGGACCTCTATCCCACTTTTATTTATGGATTTGTCCAGATTTCTTGCTCTAAGAAGTTGAGAGGTATGATCAAAGTGTCAAGTTGACTTACCATTCACATCCCCGACCCGGAACTATGAAAAGAAATACGATTACTTCGAATGTCGATTCCTTCAAAGGAAAGAATTGACATTTGAACACTCACCATCCTGAAAAAAACATCCTGTATGAGGTGGAAAATGTCCTACCATTTGCAAATAGCCTCATAAATTGACATCGCAGACTATTCTCTTTCAACCTGAGAGGATGCATGCTATTAAAATTTAAATATGTATTACTTTTCACAGGTTCCATAAAACCCTTATTCTTCAAAATATGAATAACAAATCCTGGGATTCATTAACAATCATGTACACTTCACGCTAAGCCAACATGATGGAAGAACGTTAGTGGGATTAGCAGCAGTGCTCACTGAATATGCAAGCTGCTAAATAAATCTACATGTTTAGCAGGACTTATTTGTGGCCAGTACAAGTATTAGCAGCCACAAAAAAGGTGAACAGAGGCTCAAATGCATAATATAAACAAAAGGTGCTGTCTGCAGGCAAACATTTAGAACGAGCATGTATGTATTGCATATTACAAGGCAAGAGCAAGTTTACTGATAGAATTTAGAGGTAGGGGAAATAAACAGGGAATCTGTAATCAGATATAATGTGATCAGTGCACAAACAAGAAGCAGGGGAGGCTAAATGGGGAAAATTTACTCAGATAATAGAGCATCGTGCCATACATATTTTACATTGATTTTAACGAAAGAGGAATCATTTACTCTTTATTTAGCCATATACAAAAATAAAAATAGACATGCTGACAAAGGATGTGAGAGGCACACAAAGCAACAGCGTAACAACGGAGAGTGAATGTGATAAATGTTAATAAAATGTTGATTTGAGATAAGAAGTAGAGTAAACACATTGGGGATAGTTGCATATGTTGAAGTTATTGCATATCAGATGGGTTTATAGATTGTTATCTGCGGGAACCTATAGTACTGCAGTATTCTCCATTTTACATGTATTAGACAAGCGTGTGTTGCATATTAATATAAATCTTAAACATTAATATAATTTACATTCAAAAATACATAACTGTACAGTTGTCACTATATGTGTTCAGTTGCATGCTCAGTAATATTTGTGCTACTCATGATTGTATTCAGAATGCCTGGTTACATGGCAGGTATATTGAAGTAGTCTGCCATTGGAAAGTACGGTGGAAGTGCTTAGAAGTAATAAATAACTGTTGTTAGGTCACACATGCAGGTTAAAGAATTGTAAGTCTGCCTTTGCCATTTGTGTGTGAAGGAAACAGTACTGATGGATCTCAGGGCAATGTGATAATGTGGAACTGGTAACAAGAATCATGGTCACCTGTGCAGTCATATTAATAGTGTTGTTAAGTGATGAAAAAAAGCATTTACTAATCAACCCTACATGTTGTCAATGACAGAAAGTTACTGACTGCTCAAGCATGCTGTATATGTATTTAACAGAAAACAGAGGGACATGACACACACATAGAAGTGTCTCATTGACCAGGACATAAACAGAATAATGATCCGATATAAATACTAACAGTTGTCTAACTATAGCAGATGTAACATGCGTACATGGAAAATGAGTCATGCTAACGTGACATATTGAAAAATGCACATAAATCAAGGGGCACATCAAGTGTAGTCTGTCTACTTACAAATGGGGTTTTATTTTAGATCATCATGTATATTGATATGCCTAGGATGTAATTCTGCATATATTACAAATGTATAGGTAGTCCACACAAGACATGAACAAAAGAAAGCAGTATGCCATTAATGCATCAGCTAATGGGCAAATTTAACAAATGTCAGGCAATAATTATTTCTGACTATGATGCATTTGTGTTACTGTAATCAATTAAATGGTGTGCGTCTTTCCTGTTGTAATTGCTGATGCATTTGTATTACTGTAATCAATTAAATGACGTGTGTCCTTCCTGGTGTAATTGCCACAGCAGACATGTTGACTAGAGTAAAATGTATTAAACTACAGATGTGAAGGTAGTATATTTTTATTGATATATATATATATATATCCCTGAAGTTAGCATTTTTAAAAACAATAAGAAGAACTGTATGACACTCCAGTAACATGCAACGCACCCAGTTGAAGTACTAAAGTGTATTACTAAGTGGATTGTTATAGATTTAATTGCACACACACTAAATGTAAATTGGCCTATGACAAAATGTATCTTCCATCCATAGGTTACTAACTCCATTGTGTGCACATTGGCAAAGTCAACATTACAAAAGCTAATTTAATGAAGTCCTGACAAAGACTCATGACATTCATTACTTAAAGGTCTCTTTACTAAATGATATGCATTGACTACATCATTATATTGGGCGTGCGTACAAGGAATTACAGCAAACACAACCAAAACATCAAGTAAATAATACAAATATGCAAGAAACTCTCATAACACAAGCCTAGTCACACTTTCTGATGATTTTGCAGCATGCTGTACAGTAAGAAATGTTATGTAAGCCCTCATGCCCTATAAAGCTCTACAGTGTGAACAAAAGAATTATAGTAATACATACATGCTTGTATGCAAACATGCAATACAGAACATTAATATCTGGAAAATAAGTAATGCTTGTTGGCAATCACTAATATACTCAGAAATTGCATCTTGCCAGTCTCAAACACATGCCAGGGTAGATTTTAGAGAGGTGGGTATCAACCATTGATGCTACAGAACTAGTGATACTACAGAAATAGACACCCTTGAATGGATTACATCAGTCTGTTATTATAAGGAGTATTTTTCCCCAAATTTGCAGTGTCAGACCTTAAAATGCGACCCTCTAAGTGTGCCATAACTACTTTCCTTACATAAGCCACTCCTGTCTGACATAGTTATCTGACTTTCTGAGAAGATATTAGTATTTTATGAATGAATGAGAAACATATGAGGGACATATGAGGGCCTGGACTATGGAAGCAGTATGCAGCAAGGAAATTTGTGGACAGTATTCTTCATAACACTGCTTACAATTGCAACATCCCATATGGTGTAAATTGCACAATGCGGTATGTTGAAGAGATCATACAATCTGTCTCCTCATAGTGCTTTTAGCCTGGCTTTACATAGCACAGTGAAGCTAAACACAGTACCATGAAGGGTATCAGACTAATGTGGCCAAAGGCAAAGACTCACAAGATTTTGCCATAAGCTGTAGACTGCCATTTCCCATATGTTACAGGTGCTGCTCACTGCTAGAAATCACACACATGCTGGGAAGAAAGACTGATTTCTCTAATGAATCAACTTTTAAGGGTGGTTTATTGATGATGTAGATACCCAGGGTGGTATACTGTCAAAAAGTTACAATAATGCATTTCTTGGTATTGAGTTTTAAGCCATGGATTTAACACCAAACATTTATCTGTATTAGAGCTTACTGAAGGGTGTTCTCATCTTGGGGAGTTCAATGACTGCTCCCAGTTTGCAATCATCTGTAAACATTGTTAGCCAAAAGCCTTTGGCATTGGCTTTGCCATCCAAGAAGTTGATGGCACAGAGGAGTCATCCCAGCACAGATCCCTGGTGGACTCAACTGGGGACCGGCACCTTTTTGGAGGTGTCCTTAATGATTTACACCTCTTGGGTCCTATCAGTGAGCCAGCTAACTATCCTGAGTGTTACAAAGGGGTTTATAGCTACTTCCATAAGCATGTTGGCAATGCCAGAGTGGGGTATTGTAGCAAATGCTTTAATTCACAAACTGCTCACAAAACTGAAGAAGAAGCACTTTAAAACAAAAAGGATACACCAAGGCAGGGAAGCAGATAGAATCCAATTTATTGTAAGCGCTTTCGTCTTGGATAATACCAAGACTTCATCGGACAAAAAAGTAACAGCCACGACCCATTTTTTAAAAAAAGCTACAGGTCTGACATCAGTTCCTCAATTAACATTTAAAGAGATAGGTCATTATCAATTATTCTGGATCCTCCGTTTAAAAGCTGTTGGATGGCCTGGATTAAATGAGCTTGCCTCTATTGGTTGTGTCTTAAAATTAAAGGCTTTATTGAGATAATTTTGTTGGTAAGGGCTTTTTTTAGATCTTTATTCATATGTTTTTACAAAAATGTATATATTTGCATGTGCTGTTTTACATGGTTTTTTGTATGTATATGCTTTAAACAGGGTTGTAATGTATGGGTTTTATAATGACCTATCTCTTTAAATGTTAATTGAGGAACTGATGTCAGACCTGGGGCTTTTTTTTAAAATGGGTTGTGGCTGCTACTTTTTTGTCTGATGAAGTCTTGGTATTATCCAAGACGAAAGCGTTTACAATAAATTGGATTCTATCTGCTTCCCTGCCTTGGTGTATCCTTTTTGTTTTAAAGCAAATGCTCAAAGCCAGATCTAGGTAGGTAGTATGTATTGTTTTCCCCTCATCCATTGCCTTGGTGACCTTTTCAAAGAAGTCCTCCAGATTCAGTAAGCATGACCTTCCTTTGACAAAGCCAAACTGGGATGGAGACAGTGTCTGGAGGTCTCATATGTCTTTGTTGATAATTTCCATGATAATTCTTTCCATGGCTTTGCAAGTAAGACTAGTCTGGCTAATGGGTCTGTAGTTCCCAGGATCTGTTGAAGGTCTTCTCTTATGAAGGAGAATGACTATTTCAGTCCTCCAGTCATGTGGCACAAAGCCTCTTTTAAGACTATAGTTGAATAATGACTCCAGGATTCCCGATAAGTCATATTTTGGAATGTTCAGGAGACATCCTGGGTTGTTATCGTGGCCCACTGATGGCATATTCTTGGATTACTGAGCCCAGCCAGTACATGCTCCCTAGTTACAGCTGGAGGGGTTATGATAGAGTATATTTTTAATGGAATAGTTGGGGATGAGATGGGGGTAAAACTGGAAATGAATTTTCCACAAACAGGTTTGCTGTATTGCCAGAGCCAGTGAATGTGGCACCATTAATCACTAGTTCAGCACATTTCTGTGTGATGCTTTTGAGCTTTCTGACATAGCTGTAGAAGGCATTATGATTATCTTTCACCTGAGAGGTTATCTTTACATCAAAGTTGGCTTTATTTGACCTAATTAGCCCTCTAAATTGCCTTTCCACTTTGATGAGTTTCTATTTTTATGGGAATTACTCGTCCTGATCTTTGCCATAATTTTTTTCCCTTTTGTTGTATATCCTGTTTAATTTGGGATGACACTAGGATGGTTTGTTTGTAGGTCTTGTCCTAGGCTTACTTCTGTTAGGAAGAGCAGCCACTATGCAGCCATTGACATGGTTGTACAGTTGTCGAAATCAATAATTTATTTGCTTATATTGTAGCGTCATCCTCAGCGATCGTAATATGCTGCTCAGTGCTAGGCTCATACTAGCCTGAGACACATAGTCTGAAAGCTCCATCATGTCTGTCTTCATATAGTCCAGGGAGGTACATCTCAGGTCATTTACACCTACATGGACTATGATGGAATCATATTGCTACCTGTGGAGTAATGTCTTTGGTGCATGTGTGATGTGTGATCTGGTGGATTCTGGCTGCAGATAAGCATGTAACAGTTACCATCTCCTTGTTCAGCCTGGTTAGAGGGGCATCCGTATATTTTACCATGGGGTCCCCTATGGTGATAGTCCCGGGAAGTGTGTTTGCTTGCCTTAGGTTCTTAGTGTTTGGGGCTCCGCTGAGAGTGACAGTATGTGTGGTGTTTGGTGTTGTTTTACTGACTGCCTTTGAGCTTGATGAGGCATAACTTTGACTAAAGGTGTACTAGGCAATCTTTATTGTTTAGAAAGTTTGCTTTTAAGTTCCTCAGCATATTTAGTCTAGGTGTGTGTTCTGTACTATGTGAGGTGTGTGTTGTGTGTGTGGTTTCGACAACCTGATGTGCACTTGTATGTCAGAGCTTAGTCTCCAGTGTCATTGTGTAAGTACACCTCTCGCATACTGTGTCTGTTTCTTTAAGGATTAAGTCATTGTCAGTAAACAGCAGACAATTACAATATTCTCTCAAGATGCACATATCCACCAATCTGGCTACAGAGCGGTTATGGAATTATGTCTCCATATTGTCCAGTACATTGATTTGTGAGCTACAAGGAGGTAGTGTATTGGGGTTAGAAGGCTATTATGGGTGCTTTATCGGAGCAAATAATGCTAAACCATACTAAATTCTACTAACTTTAATGTTTACACAATACTGAATTCAACTAAATCTGTAGGCATTGCCACTTGACTCCCATTTAGTTGCTCTAAGCTTGTTGGCACACAATATCTTTGTGCTATATTGTTGCTAGTTTTATGAACCATTCTTTCTAGATGTTTGCTACTGTATAGGGCACTGCTAACCCATACACACACCGAAAATATCTAGCAGCACACAAGAGACAGAAAACTAACTAATGAGACCTCTGGCCAATAAAATGACTACACTCAGAGTCGTTTTGTGTATTTCCCAAATCAGACATGCTGGGCAAACATGTCCTGTCATAAGATGAATAAACGCAGTCCTCCTATTGTAAAAAAAAAACACAGTAAAAGAGACCCACAAGTGCAATGCTATCACAAATGACTTAACTAGCTGAAAATCCCTTGCTGAATGCAATTTCAAGACAGTTTTACAACAGTAACAGTGCAAGGAACAGCATTTTTTATGAAGAAAATCACATGTAAAAGCAGGAAACAGTAGTGATCACTCAAAATAATGTGTGATTTACAAATCAAAGGACTTAACTTTGCCTGGTTGGCACTGGATACATATAAAACACTACTTGAATGGAAGCTAGGACTCCAAGCTTTGCTGAACTCCTAGAAAGTGAGCAGGATACATTATATGATAAAGGTGGCTTACTCAAGAGAAATACTGGCTTGCTATGTGGACACTCAGCATCATGGATCAATGGAAAACAATGGGTGGGTAGAGTACATAAATAGCTTTATATATATTTTGCCGGATAGTTTTAACACACTGTTACTACACTTGGTTAGTACCTTGTACAAGTTTTATAAGTAGTCTTACCTCAGTTTATTCCACTTCTCATATTACACTATATTTTTCACATTACTTATGCATTTGGTGTTTACACAAATTATATAAGGTCTAGTCTTTGTTTTATGCATACTGAGTATGCAGTACCCCTTTTAATGCTAAGTAGCCTTGAACACATTTTCATATCTTATATTTCATATTTTAATAGATCCTAATACATTTTACCAACATTTTGCACATTTACAAGTAATTAATTCAAATAAATGTATTCATTTATTAATTATTTACACTATAAAAACGAAACTACAGAGCAAAGCAATGAAGGGGCTCAAAGTGCTCACGCAAAGTCCCATATAACACAAAGCAGCAGTCACAGGCAAAAAATGCTCCAACGTTGTAAAGGAGTAAAAAAATAGGAGTTTATTATAGAACAGGGTAGCGCTTTCGCTAAATAGCTTCTTCAGCCCATTATAACAACAACCAACACCTAATCCATTTAAATACCTAAAAAGGCGCCATTCTAATAAAAGTTATTTAAAGGTATACATACCCAAACGGCAGAATACCATAATCACATAAAAATATATATATAATCAAGTAAAAACAAGACCCTGCTTTAATGTTCACTATACAAAAATTGTATATGCAGGGCTATAAACATTAAGACAGCAAAAGTATAAATATATCTGATCCTAAATACATAATAAAAAATACATAATAAAAAACAGAAAACTCTGGCTGTCTTAAAATTCTTCAACTATGTCTGAGTTTCCTCATTTTTAAAAGTGGACGTAGTGGAACTTTACCATTAAGCCCTGGAGTAGCATCAGCTCGAAACCTGATTATCCAATGTGTCTCCCTTGCTTCTGTATAGTTCTTCACATCACCCCTCCTATATGTCCTGTATATCTGTTCCAAAACCCTAAATTTAAACTGATGTTGCAGACCCTGTTCAGAAGTATGCTTAGCAAGTGCATTGTGTAGGTGTACCTTTCTGGTATGGTATACGTGCTCGCGAATCCTGTCCCTTAAACAGCGATTCATCTTACCGACGTAAAACGCTGGACAGGCTGTACAGGTAGCTAAATACACCACATCTTTGGACATACAATTCCCATTGACACGTATAGTATATGGATCGAGGAAAGTGGGATGTACAAATACTGGATCTAAAAGGATATATGAGCAAAAATTACAACTGTTACACGGTGACATATAGTGTTCCTGGATAGATGAAGTGTGATGTCTAGACTGTGGATAACAAAGTAACCGTTTAAGATTCCTCTTGTTACGATAAATAAACTTAGGTCTGTCACCAGTGATCTCCTTGATCTTAGGATCCACTGACAAAACATGCCAGTGTTTGACAAAAATATCCTTAATAGGACCAATGTCCTTTGTAAAGGAAACTGGAAAGGCAATACGTTGGCATTGCCCAGTCAAATCAGTAGAAATATTACTTGCTGGGGCACTGTCGTCATAACAAGCAACCGCCCTATCTGAAAAATATGGCATAGCTCTAGTCATTCTTAAACTGGTGGCATTATTCATACCCTCCTCAATGTCCAATGTACTATAACCCCGTTCTTTAAACCTATCTTTTAGATCACTAAGATCCAAATTGTAGGTGAACTCACTGGGTGTATACCTAGAAGTACGCATAGATTGTCCACGAACAATGTTTTTGTAAACAAACCCAGGGTGCATACTATGACGATGCAGAAAGGTGTTCCTGTGGCAGGGCTTTCGATATAACCCAGTGTTGATCATACCACATGCTAACTTCTCAACATAGATGTCCAAGAATGGAATTCGGGTATCAGACCATTCCATAGTAAAATTCAAGAACTCCACAGCTGCATTAACCTCTCCATAGAATTGTGTAAGTTGCGCAGGTGTCCCCTTCCAAATCAGGAAGAGATCATCCACAAAGCGCCTATAGAATGGTACATAATCCTGATACATCTGATTATGAAACAAAAATCTGTACTCCCATTCAGCCATGACCAGATTGGCGTAGCTATTGGCACAGGATGTGCCCATAGCTACGCCATCTTTCTGAAGATAAGATTGTCCCTGGAAACAGAATACATTAGAATTCAAAACTGTCTCCAACAAACATAAGATGAGATCAATCTCTAAGCTAGGTGCTGTCATTGTTCTCCTCAAATATGTACCAACCATTTCTATGCCTAGGGCATTAGGTATAACCGTAAAAAGTGATTGGACGTCCATAGTGACCCATATTATAACGTAGCAAATCTAGTGCTCTCCTTTGATTAAAGGTAAGATTATACCTATATTTATGGTGAGTAAAATTGTAGTCCTTGAACTTGTATAGCTCATCCTCAACCAACTTGCTATAGGCTGCAACTAGGGGATGTATAGATGGTATAAATGTACTAGGTTTCCTTAAAGAATGGGTAGGTAAAGTGTCCATACCATTAAACTGTACCTTCAATGAAAGATTTCTAATAAATAACTTAAAGTCCTTTAACTAAGATCCAAATTGTAGGTGAACTCACTGGGTGTATACCTAGAAGTACGCATAGATTGTCCACGAACAATGTTTTTGTAAACAAACCCAGGGTTTCAAACAAAGGAGAGCACTAGATTTGCTACATTATAATAGTGATATTACCATACGTCCAGCGAACAAGGGAGGAGGGATTGTCATTTTTGACACCGATAGATATCAACATGATATGAAGCATATGCTGGGAGATGAGAAGTGTTATGAGCTTGTTACTGATGATAGAGTTGACGGTATTATACTTAGGATACAGTCTTTGTTGAAAGACTTGTTAACAAATGAGATTATAGATCAGACTCTTTTTGAGTTCCTCTTTGTTATACATCCTCTGTTACCAATGATACAAGGCCTTCCAAAGATTCATAAGAATCATACCCATCCACCGATGAGACCTATAGTGGCAGGGAGAGGGTGGTCCACTGAACCTCTCTCCATTTATGTAGAGAGTAAACTTAGACCAATGGTAGAAAGTAACACCCATATTCTTAGAGATACGAAACAGTTTCTGTTGGATTTATACCAATATGTTAAGACTGATATGAGTATTAGTGATATCATATGGGTCACTATGGACGTCCAATCACTTTTTACGGTTATACCTAATGCCCTAGGCATAGAAATGGTTGGTACATATTTGAGGAGAACAATGACAGCACCTAGCTTAGAGATTGATCTCATCTTATGTTTGTTGGAGACAGTTTTGAATTCTAATGTATTCTGTTTCCAGGGACAATCTTATCTTCAGAAAGATGGCGTAGCTATGGGCACATCCTGTGCCAATAGCTACGCCAATCTGGTCATGGCTGAATGGGAGTACAGATTTTTGTTTCATAATCAGATGTATCAGGATTATGTAAAATTCTATAGGCGCTTTGTGGATGATCTCTTCCTGATTTGGAAGGGGACACCTGCGCAACTTACACAATTCTATGGAGAGGTTAATGCAGCTGTGGAGTTCTTGAATTTTACTATGGAATGGTCTGATACCCGAATTCCATTCTTGGACATCTATGTTGAGAAGTTAGCATGTGGTATGATCAACACTGGGTTATATCGAAAGCCCTGCCACAGGAACACCTTTCTGCATCGTCATAGTATGCACCCTGGGTTTGTTTACAAAAACATTGTTCGTGGACAATCTATTTGCGTACTTCTAGGTATACACCCAGTGAGTTCACCTACAATTTGGATCTTAGTGATCTAAAAGATAGGTTTAAAGAACGGGGTTATAGTACATTGGACATTGAGGAGGGTATGAATAATGCCACCAGTTTAAGAATGACTAGAGCTATGCCATATTTTTCAGATAGGGCGGTTGCTTGTTATGACGACAGTGCCCCAGCAAGTAATATTTCTGCTGATTTGACTGGGCAATGCCAACGTATTGCCTTTCCAGTTTCCTTTACAAAGGACATTGGTCCTATTAAGGATATTTTTGTCAAACACTGGCATGTTTTGTCAGTGGATCCTAAGATCAAGGAGATCACTGGTGACAGACCTAAGTTTATTTATCGTAACAAGAGGAATCTTAAACGGTTACTTTGTTATCCACAGTCTAGACATCACACTTCATCTATCCAGGAACACTATGTCACCGTGTAACAGTTGTAATTTTTGCTCATATATCCTTTTAGATCCAGTATTTGTACATCCCACTTTCCTCGATCCATATACTATACGTGTCAATGGGAATTGTATGTCCAAAGATGTGGTGTATTTAGCTACCTGTACAGCCTGTCCAGCGTTTTACGTCGGTAAGACGAATCGCTGTTTAAGGGACAGGATTCACGAGCACGTATACCATACCAGAAAGGTACACCTACACAATGCACTTGCTAAGCATACTTCTGAACAGGGTCTGCAACATCAGTTTAAATTTAGGGTTTTGGAACAGATATACAGGACATATAGGAGGGGTGATGTGAAGAACTATACAGAAGCAAGGGAGACACATTGGATAATCAGGTTTCGAGCTGATGCTACTCCAGGGCTTAATGGTAAAGTTCCACTACGTCCACTTTTAAAAATGAGGAAACTCAGACATAGTTGAAGAATTTTAAGACAGCCAGAGTTTTCTGTTTTTTATTATGTATTTTTTATTATGTATTTAGGATCAGATATATTTATACTTTTGCTGTCTTAATGTTTATAGCCCCTGCATATACAATTTTTGTATAGTGAACATTAAAGCAGGGTCTTGTTTTTACTTGATTATATATATATTTTTATGTGATTATGGTATTCTGCCGTTTGGGTATGTATACCTTTAAATAACTTTTATTAGAATGGCGCCTTTTTAGGTATTTAAATGGATTAGGTGTTGGTTGTTGTTATAATGGGCTGAAGAAGCTATTTAGCAAAAGCGCTACCCTGTTCTGTAATAAACTCCTATTTTTTACTCCTTTACAACGTTGGAGCATTTTTTGCCTGTGACTGCTGCTTTGTGTTATATGGGACTTTGCGTGAGCACTTTGAGCCTCTTCATTGCTTTGCTCTGTAGTTTTGTTTTTATAGTGTACTTATTTTGGCTTTTACAACAGAGCATTAACTCCCTACAAGCAGTTTCTTTACATTATTAATTATTTACAATTTATACACACATTTATTAATTTATAACTACATTTATTAGTAGACGCACATTGACATACATGTATACATATTTTATAGGCTATTTATAATTATTTATATAATTTCAGATGTATTTATATTTATTTAATTATATATTTATACATTCTTATCAGATTTCACAACTTTTAAAATCAATTTTAAGTTTTTAAAGTAACGAAAATATGTTATATATTTTAATAGTTACATGTTTAACAGTGTATATATTAATATATCTTCAGTGTTTACTACATTACATTTATTTAATATTTCCCCATTTTCTATTTTTATTATTTACATTTGCATTTTTATCTATAAATGATATAAGAAACATCTTTACTGAATGTTTATGTAAAGAAATGTATTGTTAAATATTTTAAAAGTACATTACATATCAGCGAATTGGTTCCCTTAGGTTCTTCAGCAGGCATGGATATACAACCATAATTAAATGTATTTAAATGTGTTTAATTAGTTACTTAATTGGACTTGATTGTTTTAATTGATTTTAGCAAGTTGTAATTTAGGCTTATTGAAGGTATTATTTAAAGCAGGGTATTTTCTTGTTTGTGAATATCTTGAAAAAGCCTGACAGTGCTTCAGGCAAAAGCGCTTGATGGATTTCACGCTCATTTTTGTTTTTCATATCTAATAAAGTATTCTGTGGAAGTAACTATTGGATTATTTGGTCTACATCCTTCTACCTTTGCTACTTTATATATATTTTATATAAATATATATATATATATATATATATATATATATATATATATAGATACATATATAAATAGCCATAAACAGGATAATACAACAGTCTATAACAGTGAAAGAGAGGAGGAAGGCACTTTGGAAATCAGATTATTATAAGAGGTGGTGGCGACACCTACATCCTTATTATAAAACACCAGCAATAATGGTGGGAGGACTGGGGGAAGCCAACCTGGCTAGCTAGAGAAACATACAATCAAATAAAGGCAACATTGAAGCTCTTTCACAAACTTTAGCTTAATTGGGGGAATGAGGCAGACACAGAATGGAACTTTAAGCAGTCAAAAGATAAGCAGAATATAAAAGCACTAGTGCACAACTGGAGCAGAGACAATTCTTTAAAAATTGACCTCCTAATTTTTAAGGCACCAGAGTATGCAGAACTTTACCAGTAACACTGCTTGTGGAAAAATGCAATAATAAACAAGTAAGGCTCAAAATCTAGTAGGATTACACACCTCTGCCACCACTGTGAATAAACTAAGGATTACACACCTCTGCCACCACTGTGAATTAAACTAAGGATTACACACCTCTGCCACCACTGTGAATTAAACTATGGATTACACACCTCTGCCACCACTGTGAATTAAACTAAGGATTACACACCTCTGCCACCACTGTGAATTAAACTAAGGATTACACACCTCTGCCACCACTGTGAATTAAACTACAAGACTATGGCCCAGCAGGATTATGGAGAGCTTTCACAAGTAATTTTACTTGTGGAAATAGAAGTGCGGAATAGCACATAAGAATGATCTTTCAACAAGACTTCTTCTTCTTCTTCATTCAGCTTTTTTCCAGTTAGGGGTCACCAGAGTGGATCAGCTGTCTGCTCATTATTGCAAGACTAAGATCCCAAAACAAACTTAAAAATGGAAACAGATGGAACATTGGATAATAGTACAAAGTATTATTTGGGTTGGCCTTTGATCAACTGGTACCCTAGGCAAAAGGGATCCACCCCCCCCCCCCCACACACACACACATACCACCTGGTACCCCCATCCTTGTCTACCTACAGCATCCAGATTATTTTTTCTTCCCTTTTCCTCACACTTTGTCTTTCTAGTCAGTTTTCCCTGTATCTGTTTAACATATTTTAAAGACACCATTTCTTTACTACAAAAAAATAAACAAATAAATAATAGAAAAGTGCCCTTGCCAGAGTTGGGCCCTATGCGGCTGCTTAGATGGCCTATGCCTAAGGCCGGCTATGAGTATTATTACCACACAGGTCACGAAGTGAAATTCAAAATTTCAAGCAGAATTGAAACAATTAAAATAATTTAATTCTCTTTCCTTTTTTGAAAAGTTAGTTACTCAGTTCCTCACTTCTCCAAGTTATTATTTCAGCACACCACAAAGGAAATCCTATTTCACAAAATTAAAATCACATAATTGAAGGGTTCGTGACAACTTATTGAAGCGGGGGAGGATGTAAACATCAGGCCTCATCACAGTAATGCCAATATTAAAATTTCATAAGACTAACTCTACATCAGTCATCCTAATAAATAAGCAACAATGGCAATGGATGACACAAAAGGGTAGACAGAGAGACAGATGGAGAGAGGCATACTGCGAGTTTGTTTATGGAATATTCAGGGCATCTTTATGGTGTGCTACTCTTAGGTGTTTCCTCAATATTATTCTGTCATGCTATGCACAATAACGTGTTTGCTAGAGGGAGCAAGAAGGGGTAGGAGAGTAGAAACAAGATAAGACATAAGCAGGATAAGGAGGGGTTTAATAAGTCTTCCTGTTGGGGATGCAATGTGTCTGATTATGCTTTATTGTTGCACTTTTCAAGTGTTATGCTGTGTTTTCCTAGTCCTGCAAGGTGCATAACTTCATAATTAAACACTTCATAGGAATATAAAATGACGTGAATTAATATTTTAAGGTACATCTGGAACTGAACTCTTGACAGTATGTAAAAACATATGTCTACAGTTGTGAATTATCTAAACACACTGCACAGGAAGTCCTAGTTCATTACACACAGTATAACTGTTACTGTTTTTTCAAAGTAGAACCTTTTCTCTGGATTCCTATCACACAGTGAGCATAATCACACTTGTGTGATGAATGATAACTGGACTAGTGTGGCTAATGGCAAAACTCAAATGTTTTTGCCATAGAACATGAAATGCCATTCATTATCACTCAGCATTGGTGCATGATACCAAGCTCCATGCAAACACTGAGTACAAAAACCTGAAGACTTTTTGTGTGGGCCATTACTGGCCATTTGTGCTATATGTGATTCTATTTTTCTGACCTGATTAAATGTGTGAAAAATTGATTGACAGGACAGTCGTGAAAATCAGGGATAAGCAAAGGGGTAGACACAAGGGAAAGAATACAGGAATTTGCAGAATGGTGGTTGAAGGAGAGAACCATAGCTATCCACTTTTTCACAACATAAATGTAGAATTCTACATAGAATTTGATGAATTTGGAGAGTCATCACACCATGGATCGGTGATTACAAAAGAAAATATTGTGTAGCCAGCTTGTCCAAATCAAGTGTGTCAAGATGACATATAGGTGAAGTAGAGAGTGATGTATGGGGTGCATAATATTTCTTTTTTTGCCAGAGAGAGGAGTGTTGGGAAAAGTGCTTAGAAATAAGACAGTCACATAGGTAGGTAGGTCAAGTTAGGTAGCAGGTGCTGGCATACAGTACATATAACACAATGATATTGATGGACTCAAAAGGTTAGGGGACACCATGAGTGGGATAGGAAGGGGACACCAAAACTGCAACCACATCCAGCTTGAGCAGAGTGGGAATCTAGTCCACCCTCAAAATTGTCATCACTATCTCCTGCGTCATTTTCCTGGATCTTGGCTGGACATGGTAATGATTTGGCAATTCGATGCAGGACCATTCAGCTATGTCAGTTTGGGCACAGGAGCCCCTTATAATGATGCCCTCCACCAGCCCTGTCAGCTTGTGATGGTTGACAAAATGACCACCTCCAGTAATACTGTTCCTGGATGGCACCACTTCTCCAGCAGCTACAGCAGAGCCACCTGATACAGTTACCGTAGAAAGGATGGGAATTGTGAAGGCAACACTGAAAAGTCATGACTCAGATGTACTGGGTGTCTATGCAGCATGTTAAGTAAAAAAAAAATAAATAAAACATATATAATTGTACAGAATTACTAAGTATTCAGAAGTAAGCCAGACAAGGCAGGCAGTCTGTTTCCAGTCGAAAATCCTTTATTAAGTCTGTGTACTTAATAAAAAAAAAAACTTAATCAAGGATTTTTAACTTAATAAAGGATTCTTGATTGGAAACAGACTGCCTGCCTTGCTTGGATTGCTTTCCAATGCTTCTGTATAGTTTTATATATACATGCACACACACACACATATATATATATATATATATATATATATATATATATATATAGGTTCACTTTATAACATCAAAATACTGAAATGTCGAATTTCAGTATCTCGAAGCTATAAAGTGGAATGTTCAAAATAGCGAACGTTCATAATCGCGAATTTGACGTATGTTATGTCCGGGTTTGTGTTTTGTTGGTGCGCGGTGCCATGTTTGGATGTAGGTGTTATGTCAGGTAAGTGAGTGTTTTGTAAGGGTTTTGAGTGGGAGTTAGAGTGTGTGTGAGGGATTGGAGAATGTGCGTGTGTGAGTGAGCTTTTGTGTTGTGTTTGTGCGATCTCGGAGTTAGTATATATAAGTAGGGGAGGTGTGGGGGGCGCAGCCCCCCACATGGGGGGTGCAGGGGTGCTTGCCCCCCTGCTTATGTGTATGTGAGTTGTGTATGTGTGTTGTTTTTTTGTTTATGTTGTGATGTTGGTGTTTTGTTGCATGTTTAGTGTAGTGTGTGCGGTGTTTTCGGTTATGTGGTTTCGCGGTTTTTGTTTGTCGGTGTTTTGTGGATTCGGTTTTATAGTCTCGAGATACTGAAATTCGATATTTCAGCATTTCGAGGTTATAAAGTGAATCCATATATATATATATATATATATATATATATATATATATATATATATTTTTTTTTTTGACTAAAGACAAGTTTATGTTCGCTACTTCTACTACTTTTGTCTGATCTGATTAATATACAGTGATTAGCTAGAGAAATATGGACTGAAAATCTTCCACACAGAGAAGTTTCTTACACTGTTTTGTTTTTGGACCCACTATACTTGTTTACTAGGTTGTTTTGAGACTTCAGGGATACCACGGAGATAACTTGCTTTTTTTTGCATTATTTTATTTCAATACATAAATCCAGGTATGTTGTGAAGGCATTAATTAAATCAATCTCAGTGTTATATAAGAAATGGAAACATTTATTTGACTATGCCATATCAGATATATGCTTTCTCAGTTAATAATTCTAGTTAACAACATTGAATTGTTAATAAAATTCAATATTGCAGTTAAGATTTTAGCTATACTATCCTGTAAAAAACGTACTTAATGCTTCTGGAAACTGTATCCACAGAGAGCTAATAGTTTAATGCAATTGCAAAGAGCTATTGGAGCAGGCATGTATGATTGATATTAACTTTAGGCATGCCTGCTCAAGTTGATATGGACTGATATGGACTGATGTCCTGAGAAGTATAATATGGACTGATATGGCATGATGTCCTGAGAAGTATAATCTGGCTTGCAATCATACCTGTTACATGCTTACACCATCTCTCTGAGGCAAACCAGTCTATTCTGATACATCTAATAGTTCATTGCTACATCTTCTGCAGCTGTACAGAAGAGAAAAAAAATAAAAAGATGTGAACACATAATGAATAACTGAACTGGCTATCTAATCCATACTAGAAAACTGACTGGTGGTATGTCACTGTACTTAGATTTTATTAATGGTACAGCATATCCAATCCCTAAACCTAAAACAATTGCACCACCATTAGACCATAATAGTTTGTGTAGACTTGACTTCACTCATGCAATCCTGCTCTAATGTTTAATTTAAAGACTTGTTAAGAGCTCCTACACTTGCTAGCCTATGTGGATGTTAGTTCACATAATATTGCTCTAATCTGCTGTACTTGTAGGCAGATTCATGTTCTACTTGCAACTGTGTATAATCACATGCTTTGGTGTTTAATTGTTACAATGTACAAAGTTGCATAATTATCTATGGCGCTTTATGAATATCAGATTACTATCATAGACGGTATTGTGAGCAATCTATTGTCAAGGCTTTGTTCTGATTTTCACACCTGCCTCCTGTCTCTGCACTTTATTCTTGTCTTTTCCCTTTTCTTTATTAATTCCTCTCTCCTTTCTCCGTCTCTTTTATTTGGTATCCCTTTCCTTCTCCACATGTCCACCCTTATATTATTTTCTGTTTTTCACTGCTCCTTCACTTCTCTCCATCTCTCTTAATATAATAGTTACTGATCTCTATGACAATACGCAAACACACCTAAAGTTCACTCTCTCTCCTCTCTTCATAGATCTCAGGCTAGTTTACATTTTTTCCTGCAAGCTCCCAGACTGTGCAATAGAATCACTATGTGAATTCAATTACTTTGTGGCATCTTGCACAGCTACTACTCACATACTGTATTTTATTTAATGTACATTACAATTTAAATGCTTTGTTTAACACTAAATATTGACCTATAATCATTCACTGCACCTCACTGGGACATTCTGGTATCTCCCACCCATGCTCATATGTCTCTCTATCCCTCCTATAGCTTAGTTCCTCCAAAGTTGTGTTTTTTCAACATTTAACTGTTGCTGTTTATTAAACTAAAACCATCCCTTTAATTTTAATAGTGGCTTTTAGCCTATCCTACTGCTCATATCTGCAGATAATCTGATTCTAGCCACCAGTAGTATTTTTCTTATTACACAGTAAACTATTCACTGTCATGAAACAACAGTTGCAGTCTTAGTTAGCATCTGTTTCTTGTGCTCACTCCCTCTATATTACATTTTCCAGTTAAAAACATTCCATTCAGTTTTAATAGCTTATTTTTAAGTAACATATTCTACTGCATTTTTACTGGTTGTTAGTACCTTACTGATTGTTTTTGTAGACTGCGAGAAGAGGGTACAGGTCTGACCAGCTCCATTTGCCCTCACTCCACTTGGACTCACTCCAGTCTCCTGCCCTACCCCCAATTCCCACCTACCTCACTACTCCTAAATTTATATCTCATAGCCCTGCCTAATCTTCAAATTAACCAATCACAATCTACTCTTTGCATAGCCACTGCTAGTCATTTTCTTCCTTAATACTTTCTATTTCTAATTACTCTCACTACTCTCCCCACTATTCCTCACTAACCCTGTTTGTGCAACCTTAAATATCCAACCATTAATACCTTATTATATTATTGATATAATATTATAATCCTCTTGGATTATCCATATTTATACTAATTTTTCAATATATACCATAAAACCTTTAACCTACCCTAATTTATTACTCTACTAACCAGTTTTCTTACCTGCTCTACTTCAAACATATTTGTTTTCCATGTGTCTCCCTCCTACCAACATTTACTTCTCCTTTCTCATATCTTTCGGCTTCTAGTTCTGATAACATATGTCCCTACACTCAACTCTATCATCTTTATCTCTAAACCTACAACTGTAACAACTTCCCATTCAAACCCATCAGAAAACTATGCCAAAATATTGCCCTATCTCTATCAGACAATTCCACTACTCTTCCCCAAATTAAAAAAGTTCTCCCACTAAAAAAACAGTTTGTCTTATAATCAATCAAAAAACTCATCCCTCTTCATTCTATTTTACTTTAGTAGGTCAAAGCAAAATCAACCACCTTTACTCTATTCTACAAAATGTTCTATTCTACGCCTATGTGGTGACATACACCCTAACCCAGGTCCCACATTCACCAAATGACCTGCATTATCTCGCACCAAAAATTATTATAACTCCCTTAATATTGTAACAGTAAACTATTAAAGTATTCATAACAAAATTACTGACCTACACACATGAATAGATCTCAACAAACCAGATATCATAGCTGCTACCGAGACCGGTTAAAACCTAATATCAAAGACTCTGAATTCCTCCCTCCAGGCTTCAATACAATTAGGACTGATAGACTCCACAAAAAAGGAGGTGGTGTAGCTCTCCTTTTCTGAAACACCTACCATTTAGTGTCATACAAAGATACCACTCCCCAGTTCTCAGAAACTGAAATCCTCATTTCCTTCTTAAAAATAAATAAGTCAGAAAAGTTGTGTATCAAAGTTCTATACATTTCCCCTGGCAACAACATACAATATTGGAAGATATACTGTCTTGGATCTCTAGTACAATCAAAAATGAAACCATAGTTCTCGGAGATGTCGGGTTCCTATTAGATGACTGAAGATGAATTGTATCGAATGCGTCTTGGTTGAACTTAAAGCAAAGAAAAGGCAAAATAGCAAAGGGTCTTTAAGCAAATTCTTTCCTAGGGAAAGAATTCGCTTGGCCGCTTCCATTATTTTGCCGCAGTCTCGGAGTTGGTATATTTAAGTAGGGGGTCGCCCCCCCACATTATGTATTCTTTCAATTTTTTCTTTTCTTTTTTTTTTTGGAACAGTGATTTTTTTCCTTGGGAAAAATCACTGTTCTGAGCTTTTGAGATTGTAAGCTTTCGCTTACATGGGGTTAATTATTCATTGTTCACTTTTTAAAGCGTTCAATGATATAATATAGACCCGTGATGTCAATATCAGTTCTAAATTCCCATCCTTGAATATTAACCTATTTAATTTCATTCAGTGTATAACCACTCCAACTAGATTTAATAGCAATTCTAATGATGGAGCCATCTTAAACTGGATACTGCTCACAGATCCAACTAAATTCTCTTCAGCTGGTACTCTCCCATATGCTATCAGTGATTACTTCCCAGTCTTTGTTTTAGAACAGCTCCCTCCTTTCAGAAGCAACACCATTACAAACAAGTAAGGAATCTAACTGATTTAACCCACAGACATTCACCAATATACTAATAAATATGAACTGGAATAACTTAAAAGCTCTTCTAGATAAAGCACTGGATTACTTCAATACCTCATTTTTAGAAACATTAAACAGTCTTGCATGAAAACCAACCATGCCCTGTGGCTATGTAAACCTACTAAAGAACTTATTCTAACTAGGGATAAAACATGGATACAGTGGCAAAAAAATATAAAACTCCTTCAGACCAATTGAGATTCAAACAGCTCTGCAGCCAATTAAAAAGAAAAGTAATAAATGACAAAAAACAGTATTACATCAAAGTTCAAACAACCATAAGCAGACCCCTCAAAAATTCTGTTCATCTATAACATCATTCCTAAATCCATAAACAAAAAGCAACCCAAGTCTACATCCAGACAAAACACCACA
The DNA here is from genome assembly GCF_019279795.1 of Protopterus annectens. NCBI lineage: Eukaryota > Metazoa > Chordata > Ceratodontiformes > Protopteridae > Protopterus > Protopterus annectens. The sequence goes on along the minus strand of NC_056744.1, from coordinate 256,886,961 downwards.
ACAAATAGCCATTATCTTTAACTCAAAATTCATAAATTCTGTAGCAAACATCACTACTAATTTTACAGGACCTCATTCTAACACAAATTATACTGGACTAGCAACTTCATCACCTCCCTTCCTGTCTCCTTTTTCTACAGCTTCACTTCATCCCGATGAACCAACCAACAACTCTTCACCTACATTCTCACGTAATCCAATTCCAACTTATACAATACAAAAGCTACTCCTCAAACTAAAACCTAGCTCTAATACAGCAGATAATCTACCCACTTAATATCTAAAACTTGATGCAGAAGCCATTGCCTACCCTTATATCATTGTAATTAACAGATGCATCCAAGAACCATATAGCCCCTAAATTTGGGAAAAAAAATTATTCTACCCCTTCACAAAGGCAATAGTTTGACCAATATCTCTAACTATATTCCTATATCCATCCTGCCCCCTATCTGTAAGCTCATTGAAAACTGTGTATATATGCAACTTCTTAACTTTATCCTGAACAAACAAATCCTGTCCCCTAGTCAACATGGATTCAGGCCAACTCACAGTACCAAAACTGCCTTAAAATCCTTCATGGATACAGTCAACAAAACTCGACAGTCAGGAAAAATTGTCTCTACCCTATTGCTCGTCTTATCAAAAGTTTTTGATACAGTCTCTCACTCATTTCATCTAAATCAACTCTCAAAAACTGGTCTCGCACCTCTCTTTCTTAGCTGATTTTCCAGCTACTTGTCAGACAGACAACTGGCAGTTAAATGGCAAAACTCCCTACCTCCATATCTTCACACCTCTACTGCTGTTTCCCAAGGGTTTATATTATATATTTAAAGTTTCAAAACTTTGACCCTTATATGTTCGACAACATATAAGCGAAGTTTGAAATGGAAATATATAATAAAAAATTTAAAAAAAAAAAAACCTTACCTCAATGCTTTGAGCAGAGGGGCAACCCCCAGGTGCACCCCCTTATTTAAATATACCAACTCTGAGATCACACTTCAGTGCAGAAAAGGGAAATTTTCCCATTCTGCACCATATGGAGCTGTTGCTTTTCACCTTCAAACTTTTTAAAGTTCGATCATATGGTGCTGACCATATGACATTCGAACTTTTAAAAGTTTGAATAATTAATATGGATCAGTTTCCCAAGGCTCTATATCAGGAAAACTTTTATTCATCATCTTTATTAATAAACTTCAGTCTTCTTTCAGTCAGGGGTCCCTCATACAATATGCAGATGACTCAACTATCACATGTTCTGCTGAGTCCATATCAGATATACAACAAATTACTCAATCTGCTTTTACATCCGTTGAGACCTGGTTATGCAATAATCATTTGTCTCACAATCCTAACAAAACCAAACTTATTTTATTCACCCCCAAGAAAAATGCCCCTATAAACAAAACTCATTTCACTATAATTTCACAGAGCAATACTAGAATTGAAGTTGTTAGTCACTCTAATCTTCTAGGTGTAATAATAGACAAAAGCCGAACATTTGACCTGCACATACAACATAACATCAATAAATCACATCAAAAGCTAGGCATTCTTTACAGGCACAAACATTTCCTTAGTCTTTCCACTAAATACACTCATGCTACCACTTATTTACTTCCCTCTCTCACATATGGTGCCCCTCTACTTATTAACTTGCTCTCTCCACCCTAAAATCAAAGCTTGAAACTGTTATAACAAAATCGCCAGGTTCACAACAAGTGCCAGACATTCTACTCACCACTGCACATTTCTACACTCATTGAACTGGCTAGAACTCCCACAGTATCTCACCTACCTACAATTAACTACAGCACATAAAATAATTTACAAACCTGCAGACTGTTCTGCTATTAGTTCACTATTCACACACTATCTCCCCAAAAGGTCTCTCAGATCTGAGAATCAACACCTACTACATGTTCACAAACCTAACCTACTCTTGCGTGGTAGCCAGAGCCTGAAACTCCCTTCAGCTACTAATTAGAATTAGAATTAGAATTAGAACCATACACTGCCATTCTTCTTTCAAAACATCTTTGCAAGACCACCTCTCAGCTAACTAGAATTGTACTTATATTATGCCTTCCTCTTCTATAATCTGACATCTATTTTCCTCTTGTATGTATTCATATTTCATTTTACATAAAATAAAACAGATGATAGGAGTTAGCGCTTTCACCTTAGATGGCTTCTTCAGACTCAGAGTACATTCTGAGTCTGAAGTTTAATAAATTATTTCTGATTTTAACGCTGCAGTTTTTTCCAGAGGATTTATATGCACAGAGTATTTCTACAAAGGGACAGTTGATTGCCTCAGCCGTGTTTGACTCCTATCATCTGTTTTATTTTATATTTATGCTTCGTCTTTGATTACAGGAGTCATTTATTCCGTTTTTGTTCTATTTTTGTTATATTTCATTTTACACACTCTACAAATTATCCATAGATGCCTTAACTATAGTTGCAACAGAATCTTTTACAGTTTTTATTACCTACTCTGAAACTGTAAGTTTGCATTTTTTTCAATTACATTTTATTGCTTTGTTTTCCAAAAATACAAAGTAAAACAGACATAACAGTATGTAACATGTAAACATAGATGAGTAAAGGTAAACAATTTTTACAGAGAAAACATTTAGACACTTGCTAGAAATTTAAGACTAATAATTGATGTCATTACATCATATCTAAGGGTTACAAAAGAGTGAGGTTATAATACAAAGTTGAGTGCAAGGTTTGTATATGTAGGATATCTTTACTAACCAGAATGAAAAAAAATAAATGTAAAAACTAGATGCATATTTACAATATTTACAATGTTGGAAGCCATCCATTTGTCTTTATCCTAGAAGTATGTTTTATGTTTTAGTGATACACAATTTGCTTGTCAAAATTACATGCATGCATACATACATACATTCATACATACATACAAATGTTTCAAGCACGGCATTAAAGCCCTTCTAGTTTGCCAATATGCCAAAACACTTGTTCCCATAATAAGTGTCCAGGCTGTTCTTAAAAATATCTAAACTAGTACTTGCTGTAATGTGATTTGGTAGTCTGTGCCAAGCATCAGCTACTCTGTCAGAGACCCAGGTAGTACACTCCTCATTCCTATAGAATCTTCTACATAGGTTATCTGATGATTCACTAGTACTTTTTGATAACCCCAAACATCCCCAGAGGTAGTTGTCCCTAAATGCCTTATATACCTGAATAAGATCTCCTCTTAAATATCTGTATGAGACACTGTACAAGTTCAGATATTTTAGTCTTTCATAATAACTTAGATTTTCACATCCATGGATACACTTATTATATTTTGCTGTACTCTTTCCAGTTTATTTATGCTTGTTTTCCTATAGGGTTTCCATATTGTTATTCCATACTCAAGTTTAGGTCTAATATAACTAAGAAACAATGACTTCATTATGTTTGATTCTCTAGATTTTATAAATCTTTTTATACAACCTATAGTTCTATAACTATCATTAGCCAATAAGTTGATATGATTAGAAAAACTCATAGCTGAATCTACCCATATACCCAAGTCCTTAAATGAGTATACAGTTTCAATCACTGTGTGCTGTATTAAATATGCACCTTTCAGTTTAATATTGTCTCTAGGAGAGAATTTCAGTATGCTTGAAAGTATAATCTTTTTTAATACTTTTAGTAGCTTTGGGAGGTGATATATTTAACTGCCGTGTCTTTAAAAGTGTTCCAGGATATATTTTTATTATTAATCCAATTCTTAGCTATATAAAATTTAAGTAGGGTACATACTGTAACTAAGATATGCTTGCGCATTTCATTAATTGAACTAGGGATTATGTGCAGAATCATTGTTTCCCAGGAGGGGGTGGTTTTTGCGTATTCAACTTTTTCAAGTTGCACTCTTAAGGAACACCAGAGCTTGGAGATTTTCTTACAGCTCCAGAAGATGTGGAGAATATCCACATCTTCACTAGAGCAGAAAGGGCACAATGAGCTTTTTTGTAACCAAATTTTTTGAGGACAGCTGGGGTATAGTATGCGTTGTTGTTAATCATCATCTGTGTGCATATAAGATTTTTGAAAGGTGTAAGTTTTAAAGTATTGTTTATGGCTTCTTGTTTTTGTACTATCGTGATGGTATTATTTAGTTTTTCCCAGTATCTTAAGTAAAGTAGTGCAGATTTGTGTTTTAACTCATTTATTAATTTGCAGGATTTTGGAATCATTTTTTCTTCAGTCATTTGTGCTTTGATTATGTTTTGGGTATTTTCTATATTTTGTTTTTCTGTTTTGTGGTTTGAGTATTTTAGCTTTACTAGTGATATAATTTGTCAAAGAATATACTTATAGCTACCTGGCATCTTAAATTTTGCTCTTAGTTTATCAAGTGTTTCTTCCTTGTGCTGTAAAATATGCCATACTGTTAATTATTTAATTAATGGGAATGCTTTGAGATCAATAATTTTGTTGTTTAACTTGATATTCAGGTTAATATGTATAGGTTGTTGCACAAACCAAAAAGAAAAGATAAAACTGAAGACCACAGATGAAGAATCCACTTAAAACACCATTTTATTGCACCTCTAGCATTTCGGCAACTGCCTTCAAGGAGTATAAAACATCACATAACTTACACAGTTTATATACCCTAATACATCTAACAATTAAACAAGCAGCCTAAACCAATTAATCAATAAACATTAAAAAATACTTAATACTACTTTTTCATCAGATAAGAAGCCTACAGTTACATTCACATTCAGACCCTGAAGAAATAAAGTGTCATATTTCAAAATGAAAATACTTTCTTTATATAATAACTTCTTTTTATACAAATCATCAGAAAATCCACCCTTCATAATATTTTCTAAGACAGTGGCTTGTAACCCATTTGGGTTAGAATTGTGAGCCAGCATAAAATGTTTAGCAACAGGGCTATCTTCTTTATTATTTATAATATTCCTTGACATGCTCCTGCAGTCTAGTTTTAAACTTCCTTTTACTTTCTCCTATATATACAAGATTACACGGACATTTCAACGTGTAAATAATACCTTCATTGTTACAGCTATATATATATTTATAACCTCAAATACACGGGCATTTATATACTTAAAAGTTGGAACAATATAATGACATACATTGCAATGACCACAGGGTGAAGTTCCTAGTCTCTGCATGGTCCTATACTGCAATGTCTCAGTGGGATATTTAAATTTATTATGTACCAAAATATCTTTTAAATTCCTACCTCTATGAAATGAAATGCCAAGACCTAGACAATACATTTTTTAGGTCCATTGATCTAAACAAAAAATTCCAGTAGTCTTTAACAATATCTATTAAAACATCACTGAAAACACTACATGTGGAGACAAAGTAAACTATTCTTTTCTCTTGATTTCTAACATCTAACGTATACCCCTTACTTCCATACTTATAAGTACCAACTTTATGTTGTTCATTAATAACCTTATCTATAGCTGTTTGAATACTAGCTTCACTATAGCCCCTCAATCTAAACATCTCACTAGTCACACTAATTTATTTAAAGAAGTCCACGTCAGTATTACATAGCCGTCTAAGTCTCATACATTCCCCATAGGGCAAGGAGACCAAAGTATGAACTGGATCACAGCTAGTCCCCATCAAATACTGATTACTATCAGCAAATTTTCTATGCACAGACGTACGTAAAGTATTGCTGTCCTCCAAAATCAGATGTATGTCTAAAAAAGTTATATCTTTGCCCACCTGTATGCCGTCAAAGGAAAGTCCAAATCTATTATGTTGCATAACTTCTATAAACTGACCAACATAAGATATCCCACCTTTACCAAAAAAAACAAGATCATCTATAAAACGAAAATAACTAACTACAACATTTTTAAAAAAATCTATATGATATAACCATTCTAACTCATAGAGACCCATCATCAGGTTGGCATACATGGGGGCAAAAGATGCCCCCATGGCAGTGCCCTTGATTTGTCTGTATATTTGTTCATTAAACATAAAAAAAATATTATTCAAACAAAATTCCAATATTTCAATAATAGAATACGTTACTGGACTATCACCCAAAAAATATTTTACTGCTTCTAGTCCAAACTGACACTTTATGTTAGTATACAAACTAACAACATCAACACTTATAAAAAAAATATCTGCACTCCAGTGTATTTTAGATATTTTTTCCAAAAAATCAAAACTATCTCTAATATAACTAGGTAACTTTATTACATAAGGAAATAAATATTCATGCAAAAATTTCCCAGTATTAGATAAAAAATATTTTTGAGCAGATACAATAGACCTACCAGGTGGGCCAACCCTACTTTTATGAATTTTTGGAAGACAGTAAAATAAAGCCAACTCACTGTCATCAGTATTAAACTTTTTATCTTTGTCATTTTGTGAAAAATATTTTAACCTCACTCCCTTAGATATAAGGTTGTCAAAATCATTCATAGCCTTAATATATTCATTTGTATTACTCTTAACATAGGTATTGATATCATCTAAATGTGTCATACACATTTTATAATATTGAGAAACATTCATCACCACTATCTTACCACCTTTATCAGATGGTTTAATAATAAGTTGTTCATTATTCGGTAATGCCTGTAGTTCCTTCCATTCCTTTTTATTCAAGTTATATACCAACTTATGCTTATACTGCATAAAATCACAAAAAGCATTTTCTACAGCAAAATTCAACATTTGAGAAAAGCACTTTATATGTTCATGTTGGTATGGAGGAATAAAATCACTTTTGCTTATTATTTTATCAGTTTTTAACAAACTATCGGCATTATAGTCACTTGCATAGTCAAAGCATTCCTCAGAGTCAGATACACAAGAATAAAAACTGTTCACTAAACTATCAAATTCTAACCAACTACCTTCACCTTCTTTATACTGGTTATTGGCAAAAAAATATATAATAAATGTATCTTCCTACACAGTCTAAAAATATCACACTTTAATTCATGTAACCGTGGCAGCACTGTGGGTATATATTTAAAACCATAATTCAAAACATTCATCTGATCTACAGATAAAGACACCCCAGAACTGTTATGAACAATAGACATTTTCTTACACTCAGATGCAGCAGATACATGGATTGTTTCACCCACATCTTTGTAAACAAAAGACACAGAACTGTCAAGAATATCTTGCACAACATTATTTACAGTCACACTAATACCATTTGCTTCTCTTGTTATCATTGAAACTGTATCCTTCTCGATTGTTAAAGTTCCCAGACTGAAATCTTCTTCTCTTCCACTCACTCTGCACTCTCTACTCTTCCTGGAACTGTTGATTCCCTCTCCGAAAATCTGAGGTTAATCTAGATGGGTTTTGAGCTGCTGGTAATGCTGGAAAATGCTCTCCTTCACCTCCACCATTAGAGGAAATGCCCGAAACATCTGAAGCAAAAGACACACTCTTAAAAGGAGCTGGTGATTTCTTAAAGGGACCAGAGCCTTTATTACGATGAAAATGTGTTGGTTTTTGCCATAAAAAAGGCACAATCACTTTGATAGTCTTTTAGATCTCTTTTCAGTTTTGTGCATTTTCGATCAATGAGTTCTATTTCATATTTATCTAGACCAATATTTACATCTGCTAAAAACTTGTCAAACTGCATAGATGTAAGTCTTTTAGATAAGTCATTATAGGCAGCTCTAATGTCTTCCTTAAGCTTGTTTTGTTTCACACGATCTCTTTCTAATTGAATGGAAATCCATTGTAAAGTATAACGATGAGCTGCCAATAACCATTTCTTAGAAAATTGCACATCCCTTTCATCAGACATATCAAAAGGGGTAGAGGGACTTTTAAAGGCTCTTAGTCCCCTAGGTGTAATATCTAAGTCAACATATCTTTGCAAGCTTAACAGATTAAAGTATACAGCAGTTTCTTTATGCAGTAACTGTTCCAACTTACTCATTAAAGCACTCAATTCAACAGAAGGACTGGAAGAAGGGCCAAATTGTGCCACAGAGGCAAATGGATCATTCACTCTAGAATTTCTTGCTTGTTCAAGCCTTTCAAAAAAATGTGAGGTAGAGGAAACACCCACTGAAGCAGAAGTATTATCAACATTGGAACCAGCCATACCTGCAGCATTCTGATGCATTACAAAATTGTCCATAGTTTTTTGACTACCTTCCATTGTGTCATCCCTTAAGAGCCTAGGGATCCCAAACGAAGATTCATTCGCCATAAAAACAGACCAAACACTGCACAAACCAAAAAGAAAAGATACAACTGAAGACCACAGATGAAGAATCCACTAAAAACACCAGCTTATTGCACCTCTAGCGCTTCGGCAACCGCCTTCAAGGAGTATAAAACATCACATAACTTACACAGTTTATATACCCTAATACATCTAACAATTAAGCAAGCAGTCTAAACCAATTAATCAATAAACATTAAAAAATACTTAATACTACTTTGTCATCAGATAAGAAGCCTCCAGTTACATGTATAGGTTGTAGCAATATTAATGAATTTTGGAGATTGATAGATAAAAACAGAGACTGGAATGCAGTAATTTAATTTTTAATTATTGGGCGTAGTTTGCAAAAAAATCTTTGTTTGGGATAAAGGAAAGGAGCAGCTATGGGATTTATGTTTAGGGTATTTAATAAATGCGCCCATATTTTGACCCATATTGGGTACCAGATCTCTTTAGAGCTATCATATTCTGAAATTTGGATTAACCGGTTTGCTTTTATAAGATAGTATAGATTAAAATCTGGTAGCCCCAACCCACCTTTTATTTTTGGTATTGTAAGATTTTGGTAGCTTATTCTTGTTGTTTTAGGGTGCCATAGGAATTTAGAGAGGGCCTTTTCCATTGTTGTAAATAGTTTTTTTGGTATTTTGAGGCTAACAGAGTTTAGTTAAAATATATTTTGAGAGGAATATTCATTTTAATAATGGCAGATTTAGACAGAAGAGATAGATTTATGTTTTCTCATCTTAAGATGTCCTGCCTAATTTTGTCCCAAGTTTTTAAGAGATTTGTACTATGTATTTCTTTGTAGGTGTGAAAAAAGTTTATGCCTAGGTATTTTAGGGTGTATGTTAAAAGTATATTAACTAAAGGAAGTATGATGCATTATGATTTATGGGGTTGAGAGGGAATATGGAGGATTTTTCAGGGTTCATGTTGTAATTTGCTATTCTGGAAAATTGTTTAATTGAGTAAAGTATTTTTCGTAAGTCTGTGTTTGGGAGTTCGAAGTATAAGTTTAGGTCATCAGCGAAAGCTGAGTATTTTACTATTGTGTTATAAACCTTTGGGAAATGGTGATAGGTGTTTTGGGTAATGTGGAGTAATAGCAGCTCTAAATATATGTTGAAAAGAAATGGAGACAATAGGCAACCTTGGCGAGTGCCATTTGTGATTTTGATGGGTTGGGAGTACATCTTGTTAATGATTAGCGTGGTGGTAGCATTGCTGTAAATCATCTTAATGGCAATTATAAAAGATGGGGAAAAGTTAAAGTGTGACGTTGAGAAAAGGAAATCTTGGTCAACATTGTCAAATGCTTTTGAGGCGTCTATTGTAAGTGCATATCTTGGATATTTGTCTTTAGCTAAGAATGAGATTAAGGTGTTTAACGTGCAGGTATTATCACTTAATTGTCTTTTTTTTATAAAGCCCAGTTGTTCTGGGGAAATAATTTTGTCCAATGTTTTTTGTAATCTGCTTGCTAACAGTGAAGTCAAAATTTTTATGTCAAGATTTATAATAGGCAATGGGCCTGTAATTCATAGGGTTTAGTTGTAAGTTTGCATTTAATTGTACCTACTATGCATTTTCACTCTTTGCTTTAACTAATTCTTAATATTTTCTATTTGTGTATTTTTTTGTGTGAATTTTCATACTGCTAATTTTTCTGTTATATATTCTATGTTTATGGAGCTTTTCTCCCTGGTCATCCACTGAAAAGTGTCTCTTAATGGCTCAGTGGACTATCCCGGTAAACAAATAAATAAATAAATATATATATATATATATATATATATATATATATATATATATATATAGATATATATATATATATATATATATATATATATATATATATATATATATATATATATATATATATACATATATATATAGATATATAAATAACTGATGAATAATAAGAAACACAGCCATTACTAACTATAGAACTGGATAATAGTTCTAATTTGCGCCCTGAGTCAATGAATGATTTGGGTGATGCCATGGCAGATGAACTTCCAGTTGTATATAGTTTCATAGTTTCATAGTTTAGTACTAGGCTATCTGCCCTGGGGCATTTGTAAGCCTAGCCATAGTGATGTGGCTTTTGCTACCCCATGAAGTGGTACAAAAATGTACAGAATAAATTTAGAATACTGTGACTCTGTCTAGTAGTGACACAATGAAGGTCCCCTTATATAATTGAATTAGTTTACTGTGCCCCTGTCTAGCAGTGGCACAGACGTGACCCCCGGGGTAAACTTACGATCTCCCATCCACTCATCAAGATTTCTCTTAAAAAGAGTCAGTGAGGGGCTCTGCCTAATACGAACTGGGATCTTGTTCCAAAGCATGGGAAGCCTCTGGGTTATGAATCTATCCCTCCAGCATGTCCTATTCATACTTGTGCCGAGGTTTAGGTCTTTAGCTCTTGTGGTCCTGGTGGATTTGGATTTTTTGAGGTGGAGCATGTCCATCAGATCCTGATTGGACATGGCCTTGTACATCAGGCAGAGATCACCTCTGAGCAGGCGGTATGCTACTGAATAGAGCTGAAGTTTCTTTAGTCTGGCAGAATAAGACATATGTTGGAGACCCTTAATCCTTTTGGTGAGGTACTTTTGTGGTCTCTCCAGCTGTTGCAAATGCCGGGTGAGGTACATACCAAATCGGGCATTGTACTCAATCATGGGTCTGATGAGGGAGGAATATAGGGGTACAATGACATCCTTGGATCTGGATGTGAATCCCTTCATGATGAGGTGTGCAAGGTAGAATGTTTTTCTAACCACTTTGGCAACGTGGGTGTCAAATGAGAGGTTGCTGTCGACTTGGGTCCCTAGCTCTCTGATTACTTTTTCCATACTCAGTGGGTTGCTGTCTATGTGATAATTTGTGGGTACTTTGTTTTTCCCAAAGGGGATGACTATACGTTTTTTGGCATTTAGTTTAAGGCCGTGACTCCGGCACTAGTTGTCCATTTCTGTGAGGCTTTTTTGTAGGATGTGTGTGTCTGCTGGTGTATCGACTATGGCACATAGTTTGCAGTCATCTGCGAACTTTGTCAGCCACAGCCCTCCCATGTTTGCTTTAACATCTGAGAAATAAATGCCGAACAAGAGGGGTCCAAGGACAGATCCCTGTGGGACACCACTTGTGACTGGCTTTGAGTCTGACATTGCTCCAGCGATTTTAACTTTATGGGTTCTGTCCTTTAGCCAGTTTGCAACCCATCTAGTGACATAAGGGTTTACTTTTAAGCTGTTGAGCTTATCTATGATGCCTGAGTGGGGTATTATGTCGAAGGCCTTAGCCAAGTCCAGGTATGCTGTATGGACTGCTTTGCCCTCATCAATGGCTCTAGTGACTGTTTCAAAAAAGTCAACCAGGTTTAAAAGGCAGGATCTGCCCTTTACAAAGCCGAACTGGGTGGGGTCAAGTGTCTGTAGGTCCCCTATGTCACTGTTTATGAGTTCCATAATGATTCTTTCCATAGCTTTGCAGACCAGGCTGGTTAAGCTTATGGGTCGGTAGTTTCCAGGGTCTGTAGAGGCACCCCCCTTGTGGAGTGGGACCACTGTTGCTGTACGCCAGTGTTCAGGTACATATCCCAAATTAAGGCTAAGGTTAAATAGCATTTTTATGTGTGGGTTTAGCTCCTCTTAGAGTTCACGTAACACGCAACCCGGGATACTGTCAGGTCCCATTGATGCTGTGTTTTTTGCTTTGTTTAGGGCGGTTCTCACTTGAACAGTTTAATTTTTTTAACTACAGTTGTGAAGTTACTAATGAGCAGCATTTTAAATTATTTAGTAAAGGATTCACATTTGTCCCTAAATGCAAAAGTGATATAGTTGATAGTTTACTAGGTTTTAAGTTATTTGTTAGGAAGCTAAACTTAATAGTGCTGTTACAGGAAAACTGCCATGCTAATTTAGCAAATAATATGTTTCAAAGACCTAGTACTTATAATCCAGCATTACTCGCTATATTGCCTGTTTCTGAACAAGTATGCGAGAATGACATCAGAAAGGTGATTCAGCATGGACAAAGCCATTATGGAACTAATTTAACTAAGGAAGAGTGGGCATTAATGAATGCTTTCACCAAATATCCGAACCTTCGAATAATGGAACCAGCTAAAGGAGGGGGTATAGTTTTGATGGACAGCATTTACTACTTATCTAAGATGTACAATCTACTAAATAATGAGGGATGTTATTCTAAAGTCTCTAGAAATGAGGTCTATAGTTTTTATCACAAGTTGAATTTATTTTTTAAAGACCTCTTCGACCAGGGCCAAATCAATCATAAATTATACAGATTTTTGTTAGTGAAGAGTCCAGTGATACCAGCCATTTTTGCATACCTAAGATCCATAAAGCTGTGCAACCCCTCCCAGACCAATAATAGCAACAGATGGTTCTAAAACCCACTCTTTGGCAAGGTTTGTTCCTAGAGAGAGATTTCTGTATATCCTGGGATGCCCCAGGTCATATCAAGCAAGAATTGTAGCATTTTGATTGGCTCTTGGTGACAACTGATGTTACTGATTTATTTTCTTGCATTCCCCATACTATAGGTCTTGAATGGTTTAGAGAAGCATGTGTTGGATGTGATTGTCTAGATAATGTTCAAGTTAACCTGTTAGTAGATTTATGTAAATGGTTTTTGAAAATAATTTGATGTACTTCGAAGGGTAAATATAGAAAGAGATCACAGATGAGGGCCATGGGGGCAGTGTGCACCCCTTAATATGCTAATATTATACTTTGGTCCTGGGAAAAGCATTTAATGTTCAACAAATAATTTACGGACAATGTTGCTGTTTTTTTTTTTACTTGTTTGGACAGCATCTTCCTAATTTGGAATGGAAGTGTTTGATTTATGGATATTCAGAAAGTTCCAAGACCCAAACCTAATGGACTTGCTGCATATGTACAAATCAAATGGGACTAGGGATACCGATTCCAGGGACTTAAATATGGCCTGCGACTTAAATAGGACATGCTGGAAGGACAGATTTATCTCACAGCAACTGCCACACCTTTGGAACAGGCACCAATTCATGGGAAACAGAGAACCACTATGACACTGTTCAAGAGATACCTGGACGAGTGGATGGGGTACCACAAATTCTTACCAGGGATACAGCCCACAACCCTCCTGGACATGAGCAGTCATCACTAAATGCAATCTTGGGTACTGACTAGTATTTCTATGGTATTAAAGTGGGATGAAACGGATAGGCTTAAAATGACCTCCAGGTCAATATCCTAGTAATCTCCTATGATACTATGATCCTATTTAGAAATTTTCATAAATTATTTAAATTTGCCAACTATATTTTTAAGGTTCACCTATAATTTCCCAGGTTCTACCATCAATTAAGTGTGAGTTTGCGTCAGAGTTATATAGAAACCCAACATATTCAAATACTTGTTTATTTAATTTATTTATTTATTTTACATTTGTATACTGGGTAATGTCCAACTAGACCAGTCGTCCATTTTCAGTGGAGACCCGGGGAGAAAAGCTGCAGAAATACATACTACATGAGAAGAGGTTCAAAATACAGTGGATGTAACATGAAGAAATACATAGAAACAATATATACAGTAAAGCAACATTTTAGTATTACATTATGTTAATAGAGTACAAATAAGCAATACTCAGTAATTAAAACTCCTGTAAACGTCTATAAAATGCATATTTTTTTTAACAGTCACATGCTCGGGCCACTAATCTTGTAGGATTGAGTTATTGCTAGGGATACATGGTGGCCTCTTGATAGTTATGAAGATGAAGAGGAAGAGAGATGACAGATCAGGAAAGGAGAGAGTAAAGAGAAGAATGGATCAGAACAGGGGAGGGTAAAGAGATGACAGATCATCCTGGGGATGTGCAGGAAAATAGCCATTGTTTGGAGTAGTATTCTTTTAGTAGTTGTTTGAACTTGTGATTATCAGGATTAGTTAGATTATGCTGGGGAAGAGAGTTCCAGGTTTTGGCTATTTTAAACGACTGCAAGGAGTCTCCATAATGGTTTAGAGATTTAATGACACTGAACAGTATTTTGTCAGGTGATCTAAGGGACCTAAGGTTTGTATATGCTTGTACAAGGTCTGAGAGCGCGGGGCAGTTGTCAGGTCTGTAGATGGCTTTATGGGCAATTATTAATTGGTCGATGGTTAGTAAGTTGGGTAGTTTGAAATAATTCTCTGCATTACAACAGTAGCTACCCTTACCATCAAAAAAGAGCCTAGTTCAGGGGCAGATGGTAAGGTTATCTCAAATTATCTCAGATAATGATAAATGTATTTCTGAAATAGATACTATTGCAGAAATATTTGTAGATTGTGGCTATCCTATGACATTATTAAAGAAAATCAAAGAAGAGGTGGTTGCTAATCGACAAACAACATTTTATCCTATTTTAGGTAAAAGTATTACTTAAGACCTGCCTGATAGTGCTAAACAGTTACTACAAAGTTTTATGAACAAACCATGATTATGAAATATGGTCCCTGCACTAATGCTGTTAGAAAAATTATAACTAATAATTGGAGATTGTTTGAGAGTGATGAGCAAACAAAAGAGCTTTAAGCATGCATCTACGATTCACCTATAAAAAATCAGCCAATCTTAAGGAACGTTTTGAAAGAAACAATACAACTTACATGGCTAAAGATTTTTCAGGAACCCCTAAGGGCATGTTAAAATGTGGTTCCTGTGTGCAATGCAAGTACATTAGTTGTGGTAGATGCTTAAAGTTAATGACTGTTTCTTTTGAGTGTAGTTTAAATAACAGCTCCAATTGCAACTCTGCTGGTGTGGTCTATATTTACATAGAGAAAACCGAACATGCTCTTAAGAAGTGCATCTATGAGCATTACTATGATTTCGAAAAACCACAAAGATAAAAATGCATTGTTTAAACATACTATGAATTGAAAAGAACATAAAAAGTTTTTATTTTTCATTTTAGTGCAGGTTCCTTTAAACCCAAAAGGTGGCACATAGGAAAGTAAATTAGAATTCTGAGAGCTTATTTGGCAAATAAGGTTTGATGCAAGTAATTCCCTTGGATTAAATGATATATGGTCACTAAACAGTGCCCTTAAACTAAGAGCAGAAAAGCTGTAACTGCTTATTTTATTGTTCTTCCTCTTTATAAAATATTTTGTATAAGTTTTCCATCAGTGCTTTTATTCATTTTAATGCACTTGTTTTTTAGTGTATTTAGTGTTTGATATAACAGCATAAGGAGTTTTATGGATTAAATTTTAGATTGTATTTTGCTTTTTTGTATTTACTAATTAAGTAGTCAACTAAAAACACTTCCAGTACAAATAGGCAGAACAAAACAAACCAAAAATAATTAAAGCAAAGGCTGGCTGTAAACAGGACCCATTTTCCAAATTTAACAAAAACTTTTAATCTTTGCTTTCGTCTTACAAAATGACTTCTTCAGAACAAGTGTGATAAAGTACTTACAATCCTTTTAAACCCTTAACAACCAATGAAAGCAGTTCTTTAATTCAATGATGATTCAATTAAATAAAACATTATTAAACTCTTCCCTTTTTAAAGAAACTACATAATATATACTAATACCAATAATAATGAAAAATAAATGAAGAAATAGTATTATATTATTTATTTACTTTCAGCCTTTTAGTTTAAAAAAAAACATTTAACATTGATAGAATCATTAATTCCTGACAGTTTATCTGCCCCTAATTTGAGCTGCAAAAGTGTTTCCTTTTTCTCAACAGAGTTCCTATAATTCCCTCCTCTACAGTGCTTTGGCGCCTATTTATTTATTTATGTATGTATGTATGTATGTATTTATTTATTTATTTTACATTTGTTAACCGGGATAGTCCAACTGGATACATGTCCATTTTCAGTGGAGGCCCGGGGAGAAAAGCTCCATAGAAACACATATGCAAGACATACAAACAATATATTTTACATGTTTCTGGTATATTCAACCAGACAACATAGATGAGCACACATTATTAATTCCTTCACAAAGACATATATAATGATTAATACATATACAAACAATAAAGTATGTTAAATATCTATCTAGAGTCACATCATGCATCTGAATGTAGTATTGATAAGACTAAACAGTCCTATCAGGGGATTATGTGTTTAAGGCAAGAGTTATAGCAGGAGTGGAGTAGGACTGAAGTTAGTCTGGTGTGGACCAGGGACATAACCATTTGTTGCTGAGATGGCTTTTGAAAGATTTCTTAAATTTGGAAAGAGAAAATTCCAGGGTAATGGATGGAGGAAGGGAGTTCCAAATTTTGGATGTGCAAGATGAGTAGAGGGAGTCACCGGCATGATTGTTTGATCTAGTAACTGTTAATAGTAACTTATCAGTGGAGCGGAGTTGCCTAGGACAGGAATACTGCTGAATTAGGTTGCTGGTGTTTTATTTGGATGGGAAAGCAGCTTATAAGTAATGGTAAGTTGATTGCAGATTAATAAATTTGGTAGTTCAAGCCAGTCCAATTGTTTTAGGTTATGTCAGTGATGGGTTCTAAAAGATGAGCTATTAGCACATTTGGCTATTTGATTATAGCAGGTTGCCAGTTTGCTGGTTTCTGTTTTGGCTAAATTTGTCAGGATTGGGGATGCATAAAGTAATGTTGAGAGCAAGTCAGTATGAACAATTGTGGCCCTAGCAGTATGGGTCAAGTAGGATTTGTGTTTGTAGAGACTACCTAGCTTTCTGTGAGTGGCACCTGCTCCAAAACAGAAAATAAAAACTTCTTACTAGCTTTACATACTAATATATGTCTATACAAAGCATTATTCTTGGCTTTTGTCTTAGCAGAATAAATATTTTCTGTAATACGCTTTTCTAAACTTCTTGTGGACATTCCTATATAAAAACAATTGCAGTTTGAACAGACACTGATATATACTATTCCTTCAGTTTTGCAAGTAAACACCCCAGTTATAATTAATGTCCTATCTAAATGTTACATAATTACAAAAGGGCCTCTAAATTGTATCTACATGCAGGACATGTTCCACATTTGTACTATTTCAATTAAAATTCCTACCTGAGGAAACTAACTTAAAACTATCATTCACTATCAGTAGTATATATTAATGTAGTTTTTTTTTTAAATAGTAAAGTGTTTAATAATGTTTTATTTAATTGAATGATCATCTAATTAAACAAATGCTTTTATTGGCTGTTAAGGGTTTAAAAGGATTGTAAGCACTTTATTACACTTGTTCTGAAGATCTTTTTGTAAGACGAAAGTGAAGATTAAAAGTTTTTAATGCTAAATTTGGGAATTGGGTCCTATTTACAGCAAACCCTGGTGAATTTAATTATTTTTGCTACTAATTAAGTAGTTATGTGACAGTTTTAATTTCCTATATATATGGTTTAGCAACAAAGTTTGTCAATTATGAAGAAGTCCTTACATTGTATAGGATGAAAGTGCTTAACTGACTGTGTGTGTGATTGATTAAATATAATAACATTTAAGTTGTTTTATCAGCATGTTTTTCTACATCTTTTTCTAAGCTCCTACAAGAGCAGAGGCCTGTGGTCGGTGCCTTGGTGGTATTTGATTTATAGTTATTTTTTCACCAAGGTATACTCTCTTGCATTTTGGTTCTCTTTTTGTTGTGTTAATTACTTGTTATCATAGTTGATCCTGTCACCAGCACTGTAGAATTCCTACCACCTGATGTCAAGGGCATCAGTAGCCTCTGATGGTGATGATGGTAGTGATGAAGAGGCACAGTTTGGGGTGCAGAGGGTCAGTCTGACACTGGGGTTGTGGATCCCACCTCCCTTGCCCATATTTTGGGCACAGTCAGTATGCTTGAAAGAACACTAAACTTCTTTACAACAATATTTTTCCTTTTGAACTATCAATTCATTACTTCTGCAAGAATTTGCAGCTGGAACTGTATAGAATTATAATTGTTGTTGTAAATACTTTATTGTATATATCTGTCTTGTAAGTATGTTTATTGTTAAATGAGAACCGTAACAGTTGTTTTTCTGAGAGCTGTCTGAAATTCCCTTGTTAATATAAATGTACTGTGGTGAAGCTTTTCTCCCTGGGCCTCTAGTAAGAATGCCACATACCACATCAGGTGGTAGGAATTCTACAGTGCTGGTGACAGGAGCAACTATGATAACAAGTAATTAACACAACAAAAAGAGAACCAAAATGCTCAGTATTACCCATGACAGGGAGCCATCAGAGATAGGACAGGTTGAGGGTGACAGAGTTTTGTGGGTAGTGTGGTTACTCCACTTGCTGAGCTGGCTGAGTCACCCTGTAGCCATCATGAGGGTAAGGTACCACACATGATGTTCATAGAGGTGCTCAGAGGAAGGCTACTGACAATCTTCTTACTAATGTTGACGTGTCAGAAGGTACCAAACAACATACATACAGGGCCATCATGAGGGCACAGGCAGAGGCACATTCCACCAGGGACTTACTGAACCATGTGGGTCGCTACTTGCACAGGATAAAAGCCATACTGGATTGAGCAGTGTGTGCAATGGCCGATCTACTTCATTTCATTGAAAACACAGCACTGAAAGCTCACTTCACTGAAAACTCATTTGACTGAAACTCATTTCATACAAAGATATATGCCCTTTTCCCCACTGTAGTTTGATCCTGGAGTTAGTATATATAGTAAGGGGGGAGTGGGGGGCACATCCCCCACATTGGGTGGTGTGGGGGTGTAGCCCCCAACCCATTTTAATAGTTGTAAACCATAGACATGGATACTTACAAGCTGAATAAATCACTCTTTCCAGAAGACAATATATACCCAAACTATGTGAGACACCCCCCACACTGACCAATGTGGGGGGCTGTGCCCCCCACACCACCAGTAGACCCGTAATGGCATGTCTTCTGGGAGAGGGTCAGTATCCATGTGGTTGAAGAGCTGCTACATTGTGTGTTAGCTGACATGGTTGTGTAGGACCTCACACCTGTAGTGGCAGTACTTCCATTCTCTGTCAGTGCTTCAGGCATCCATACCTATTTGTGGTGGTAGACCAACTGGTTGTGGTCATGGATGTCATCTCAATGTCAGCTCATTCACTAGTTGCCATTCATATTCAGGTAGCACCCCCACTTCTAGCCAGGCCCATGGAAATAGCAGTGCAAGAGGTAGTTGTCATGGTCAGGGGCAACAATGGTGAACTGATTACTCTACTATGCATGGCTCACACCTGTCCAAGGTCATTGTGATAATACAGGTGCTTTAATTCCTTTCATGCACACCCACACACATTAAAGATCATCTTGCCCATACCATATCAGACACACATTTTATATAAACAGTTACAACTGAATGGCAGCATTCTGTTGCTACTGACCCCGAAAATTGTATATTTATTTGTCTTTGTTGACAAGGAAAGCCCGACTTGAAAGACTGCATTCTTACTAGAGGCCCAGGGAGAAAAGCTTCACCACAGTACATTTATATTAACAAGGGAATTTCAGACAGCTCTCAGAAAAACAACTGTTACGGTTCTCATTTAACAATAAACATACTTACAAGACAGATATATACAATAAAGTATTTACAACAACAATTATAATTCTATACAGTTCCAGCTGCAAAATCTTGCAGAAGTAATGAATTGATAGTTCAAAAGGAAAAATATTGTTGTAAAGAAGTTTAGTGTTCTTTCAAGGAGTTAAGGATATGTGAGGAACTAAGTAATAAAAGTATGTCGGAATTCAGCAAAGTATACTTGCTGGAAAACTGATTTCTTACTCACATACACTTTCACTTCTTTGGTGACATGATTGCCTTCCTGTAAGCCTCCCATGACCAATAATCTGTGCAAGTGATGATGAAATGCCCTGCCCTTTGTACCTTTCTTTTGGTTGCCTATGCATACTGCACAGAGTTGATAGCTAATGCTCACTTAGATACTTCCTTTCATTGAATGTACTGCAAAACTGTTTGATAATTAATTTTCCTTGTCAGCTATAAATGACTGGTTATGCACTTCTTGACTCTCATGGTATTTGTTGGATTATGCTTACAGTTAATAATTGCTTGCTGCAAAAGTTGTGTAAATGATGTTAAAATTGACCTGCTCTCTATTTGGTGTTTGGTTAGGTACATTGTTCAATTGAAATGAGTGATGCAGAGTATTTGTCATAATTTTATATATATATATATATATATATATATATATATATATATATATATATATATATAGTTTACAATCATTTACTTGAAGTGGACTCGGAAGAACAGTCATTTCACTGAGTCATGACTGTGAAAACTCACATTGCTGAAGGCCAGTATTGCCAAAATACATGTTGAATGCAACCTAGGGACAAGCATTAACATGGGTCAAAATATGATGAGATTTGTACTTAGGCAATACTGAGGTTCGACATTGCCAATGTTCGAGTATAGGGTTTCGTGAGAAGTGCATTCGACCAAGTCCACTTCAAATAAATTATATCAAACCTGTGTGTGTGTGTGTGTGTGTGTGTGTGTGTATATATCTATCTATATATATATATATACATATATATATATATATATATATATATATATATATATATATATATATATATATATATATATATACATGCACACACACACACACACACACACACACACACACACACACACACACACACACACACACACACACACACACACACACACATAGATATTTAGATATATACACACACACACACACACACACACACGCATATATATATATATATATATATATATATATATATATATATATATATAAAACTATATATACATATATATATATATATATATATATATATATATATATATATATATATATATATATATATATATATATATATATATATACATAGATAGCATAAATCAGTCATGACTTAATGTTGAGATTCCTGTACAGTGGAGCTCTGATTCATCTTAGTGAGATAAATACATTCACTTGTGAGAAATAATTTCTAGTTATCTTTTTTTGCTTTTTTTTTTAAAGAATCAGTACTTCGCTTGTTAATACATGTGGCTATGAGATGTGTCCTTGGGGGTTGACTCTGTCTGATGCTGACAGAACACAACCATTACATGGTTAAGTAAAGACTGAGGACTTTTGCATCGGTTTTAATATTTGTATGTGCTTAGGATATTAGTTTTTCAGTTAGGTAGTAGTTGTGTGTGCTATCCATTGCCACTTAGCCAAACTCATGACATATTATGCAACCCTACATCCTGCAGCTTGTTGTTTTGCAGGAATTTCTGGCCCTGTCTGTGATACTGAAAACTGTAGTCCCGGGCCTTGTTGTCCTTGTTGAAGCTGTTTCCTGAGAATT
>NC_056744.1:256829450-256864822 GCF_019279795.1 Protopterus annectens | reverse complement strand
TTGAATAGACTTCTATGAGAGAGTGAGAAATGTCACCGGAGGTGGGCCACCACTGACACCCCTGGATGAGATCATGGTGTTCCTGGCATCACATCATAAGTCCAGTCATGATTGTCATATACCCAGTGACAATATGGAAGCCAGTATTGCAGGATGTACATGTAAGTCAGACATTTAAACAACTGCAGCATATAGACTACCTAAGTCTTTACTAGTATATCCAAATTATTAATGTATTGTCATATATTGCATCAGGAACATGATCGCACACAGAATGCAGATTCTCAGTGTAAGTATTATTGCATATTGTGTTAAGAATGCAGTACATACATAAAACTTCAAGCAACACATCTGATGTTTTATTTTTCATCTGCATCAATCCATTAACATCTGGTGTCTCCAATTATTATTATTTTGACCCATAGCTTTCTGTGGCTGTGCCACCTGTCATGATAGTGCATTATCCTCACATTTTCATTTGTTTATGCCATTGTAGATCATAGATACAGCATCACAAGATGTGACCTCTGCAAATGTACAAACAGACAGAACAGGTGTGGTTGGCTACCTTGTTTATAGGGTACAGCAAATGTGAGAATGTCTGTGGTGTATGATATTTATGATGCTTTTTTCCATACATAAGGACATGTGGACAACATGTTCACCATTTGTTATGTAAGTGTCTACATATCGTGTTAGTTTGCACTATAACTGCCCTGTACCTCTCCCTGTAGTCATGGCTGTGGGGCATTCTCAAATGTTGACATTTGTGTGCCTTGTAATACTACAGGATCTACATTATGAGAGATGATATGGTCCCCAAACAGGGATGATGCAAATGGAAAGACATTCCACATGTTTAATACATGTCAGTATCAATGATCATACCTATGCACTTCTTGACTACTGTGTTCTTCTTCACCTGCCTAGTACAACAGCAATTTTCACATCAGCCTTGGCCAAATGGTATGTGTCTATGGTATCTTGTGTATGTTATTCCTCTGTTGGAATGTGACATGATGGACATTATTTGCTTATTGATGATGTATTGGCATATATGTTTCCCCTTGACAGTTTCAGTTCAAACCTCACTTCTAGCAGTGGAGTCCCACCAGTACAAGTCAGGAACATTTTACTATTTTGTTTTATTCCCAGTTGTCAGCTGTGTGCAATGTATAGCATACATGAAATCTCTCAGTTATATAGAATCCATGAACCTTACACAGGCACAACGTCCGGGTAAGTCCAAATCACCATTAACACTGTAGTCATATAGTTGGCCTATATGTCATTACTGAACTGTATTGTGTGTTGTTTGTGCATGTAAATAACCTGTGTCATCTGTCTCTTCTTGTAGCTTGACCACTGCCTGCCTCCTCTTGTAGCCCGTCTACTGATCTTGACTTAGGATGTGTTGTGCCTCACTGTGATGTCAGAACCCATAGCACACAGGCCACAGATTTGGGTTTATTATCCAACCTAGACAGGGACAGCCATGTGGATCATGTTGTAGCTTCTGATCCTGAGGAAAAAAGTGGCAAGGCATTCAGATGATGTGGTCTCAGCAGCTGCCTGACATGATGATGTCCATAAGCAAGTGCCCTATGCAGAGTCAAGTGATGAAGCTGACTCTTCCCCACAGCAGTGAGGTACTGTCCTTTGCTGATCAAGTGGTATTATTGCTGCTGTGCATGAATTTGTGTCAGAGGGAGTCTGCCTACTATTCTGCTGAATGAACATCACAGTGACACCATGGAGCTGCCCTCTGTATACTTGCACATGCCACCGACTGTGTAACACACCAGCTGAATGGACAGGAGTGCATACATGGTGAGATAATGGCTGCACTGGCTGCATAGCATGGCAGTGTGCTGTCTATTTCATGCTCATTTGAAAGTCTTGTTATGGCAGTTACAGCAGTACCATAGTACTAACCAGGTATTACATGCCCTAACTATACTAAGCAGAGCACTTCCAGTGGGCAGAGGCTTACCCCCTCTTATTAGACCCATACTTGGCCATTGAATGATCAATGTCTCTACTGCACTGTGCATACACATCTGCTGATGGCCACACCTCTGTGAGCCCAGCAGGTTTGACCATATGTTGAAATTGCAGTGATGTAACTTCCCACACTACACCTGCAAGTTTCACCACATCTAGCTCCTCAGTAGAGCAACATGGACTGAGTGTTTTCAGGAAGGGGCAGCCAGGAATGTGATGTGCACTGTCCTTGTGGGTGCCCTAGACTGTACTAGTGTAACACTGACAGTTGATCGAATGCATGTCCTGTTGTGTCATTCTGACCTGGTGGCAGTGCTGACCACTGTTCTGACCACTGACAAAATAATATGTTCATGGATATTGAAATGTTTGATGCCACAAGATTTTCTGATATTTTTCTGCAATATGTGAATAGCTTCTTTTGTTGATATGTATTACCTGATTCACATTGACATATGTTAGTGATGATATTGACAACAATAATACAATATGTGATGTCATGCTTTTATGTTTGTATCTTTGTTAGTGAACAGATACGATCGATGTTGCCCTTATACTTTTTCTTGTTGTCTGCCATTCCCACAGACACAACTATGCCTCCATATGCATACCTGTATGACTTATGGCATTTTAATATGGTCCTGCATATGCCTAAAGCCAGTAATATCTGCATTTCTGTGCACCTGTTTCTATTTTCCGTCTCCTTGCATGCCTATTTTATTTCCCATGTGTTTCTTCCCATATCTGAATGAATCTGCACATAGATGTAAATATGCATATGCTGCTATATGAATGACATTGATGGATGTTGCATTATATTATACTGTCAGTGTCATTGATGCTATGCATGTCTGCACATATATTACATAGAAATGACCCACTTTGCAGTGATACCAGGTATAGATGAGGCAGCACTGTTATTGTACAGCTAGTGTTTTTGTGTATGTATATGCCAGTGCATCTCCATGCATATCATGGACATTGCATTCTTGGGATTTTGCTTGTTGGATAGGTAATGGTCTATGGTATTACTCTGTATGATGATATCCTTATTGTCTAGTGAGTAATTCTGTTGTGCACACCTCCTGCATCCCAGACATGTCTCAGTGTGTCCCTCTTTGGTGATGTACCTTGCAGAAAATCTTCCTGGATTGCTGTCTCTTCTCAGTATTTTGTATGTGCTCATACTGGTATACATTAAGATTAGGTTATGTACAATGTTCAATGTGTACATTTAATGGGTCATTTCCATTAGCTCTGATCTGTGCTGCTGTTGTGGGGCAACATGCGAACATCAATGCTTACTCAGTGCACTTATGTAACTGTGGCTTGTCATGAATCAGAGGTGTGTGTCAGATGCTGTTGCATTGCCTGAACTAATACTTGTGTCCACATCCTCTGACTCCCATGCCAACTTCCTCTCCCACCATGTCCTCCAGATCCTCCTCTGACAGCTGTGAAATCTCTTCATCAGGCATCTGGAGTTCTTGAGGAAGCTCACCCACATCTGTCAAGCTACCATGTTTTGATGTTGACATGTTGTATAGCATGGTACACACGGTGATCATCTGTGCTACCTTTTTAGATGTGTATTGCAGTGCATCCCCAGATGTGTCCAGACATTTGAGTATAGATTTCAGCATGTCAAACAAATGTTCAATGGTGTTTTTTGTTGCAGATTGTGATGTATTATATGCATCCTCTGCAGGGTTATATGGAGATCTCTATGGTGTCTTTAGCCATGGTTTTAGTGGATAACCGTTGGGTAGGAGATGACAAATATGTTGTCATTATAAGTACTAACAGGCTTGGTTTCAGTTTACAGCACAGCTGTATTCTTTTACTTACCAAGTAGTAATACCTTGGGTATTTCACCATTTTGGAAGGCAGCCCTCAGACCATTTTCTCACAATATACCAGCATAATATACACTCTCAGGATGTATCACCATTATGTTTGTTATAATGTCATATAAGGTGAGAAACATCAATTTATTTGTGTTTACTGAAATGTGGTTAAACCAAAATATCAGTGATAGCACAGTAAATGTAGAGGGCATGACTTTATTCGGAGCAGACAGAAATCATTCACTATGTGTCAAGTCCAGAGGAGGGGGGGTGTGCATATATGTTAATAACAACTGGTGCAGCAACTGTGTAGTGACCACCACCTTCTGCTCAGACAACAATAAATTCTGTCACTAAAATGCAGGCCCTTCTATCTGCCAAGAGAGTCCAATGGAGTATGCATCACAGTAGTCTACATCCCAGCTGATGCAAATATTACTGATGCTCTGTCCACCTTGTATCAATCTATAAGTGACCTGCAAAACAGAAATCCAGAGCATGCAATAGTAATTGCAGAAGACTTCAATCAGGCTAACCTAAAGACTGTATTACCCCACTACCACCAGTATGCAAACTTTGCCACAAGGGGGTAAATGTACTGGATAAGGTCTACACTAACATCAAAGGTGCATATAAAGCAAAACCTTATCCACATCTAGAGAGCTCTGTTCACCTAGCCATCATGCTGGTTCCAGCTTATAAATCCATACTGAAAACCAGTGCACCAACTAGAAAACAAATAAGGATCTGTCCTGAGGGAGCAATCTCAGCTCTATAAGACTGCCTCGACTGTACAGACTTGTCAGTGTTTATAGAGGCTGCTGTGACAAACATCCATGTTGACTTGGACACATACACTGAGTCAGTCACAGCTTACATTTCTAAATGTGTGGAGGATGCAACAAACACCAAACTCATCACCATACAGGCAAATCAAAAACCTTGGCTAACTAGTGAGGTGTACAAGCTCTTGAAAGTAAGAAATGCAGCTTTCAAATCCCAAGATATTGAAGCGTTAAGTGTGGCCAGAATCAAACTGAACAAAGGTATGAAAGAGGCGAAAAGATCCTATGGCAGAAAAATCCAAAATCACTTCAGGGACCAGAAGGATATCAGGTAACTATGGAAAGGAATTCAAACCATCACTGACTACAAGCCTACATCAGCTTCATGTGATGATAGCATCGAGTTTCTGAACCAACTGAACAAATTCTTCAGTAGGTTTGATGCTGCCAACAAAACAACAGCATGCAGAATCCCTGAAGACAAGGATGCAGTGGTGCTGAGCTTCAATACAATCGATGTAACCAGAACTCTATATATTGTCAACCCAAGGAAAGTAGCTGGCCCTGACAGCATCATGGGCAGGGTACTAAGGGGATGTGTGGCAGAACTGGCTACAGTACTCACTGCCATCTTTAACACTTCACTCCAGCTAGCCAGTGTTCTGAAATGCTTCAAGGAGATGAATAATATTTCCTCTACCAAAGAAACCACAGCCAATAACTCTGAATGACTACCAACCAGTTGCTTTAACCTCAATGGTAATGAAGTGCCTGGAGGGGCTGGTCAAAGATCATATAGCCTCAATCTTACCTGTGTCACTGGACACACTGCAATTCACATACAGGGCAAATTGCAGTACAGGGGATGCCATCTCACTAGCTCTCCATGAAACACTGACCCACTTAGAAGGCAAAAACTGCTGTGCAAGACTGCTATTCGTCAATTTAAGTTTTGCATTCAGCACTGCCATCCCTCAGAATCTGATATCGAAGCTACTTCAACTGGCATAGACTCTCATTTATGCAAATGGATTCTGAGCTTCCTTACTGAAAGGCCTCAAAAGGTTTATGTGGGAGACAACAGCTCCAGAAATATCATCCTGAACACAGGAGTTCCACAGAGGTGTGCCTTAAGCCCTCTCCTTTTCACTCTGCTGACACATGACTGCATGGTCACATATGAGATGAATAGGATCATCAATTTGTGGATGACATCACTGGTATAGGCCTGGTCAAAGATGGAGAGGAGGAGGCCTGCAGGAACGAGATTGATCAGCTACATGTCTGGTGTGATAGTAACAATCTAGCACTGAATGTCAGCAAGACAATGGAGTTGATTGTTGATTTCAGAAGATTTCAAGTACCACACAAACATCTAGTGATGAAAGGGATGAAAGCGGAAAGGGTCAAGAGAACAAAGTTCTTTGGTCTTCATCTCATGGAGAGCTTATCATGGTCAGTCCATGTATCCAGCACAGTCAAAAAAAGCTCAGCAATGCCTGCACTTTCTAAGAAAACGTAAGAAGGCAAAATTACCAAGCTCCATACTTCAGACCTTTTATAGGGGCACCATTGAAAGTGTCCTGACCAACAGCATTGCAGTCTGGTATGGGAGCTGTAATAATCAGGATTGGAAGGCTCTCAAGAGAGTTGTAAGGTCAGCAGAAAGAATCATTGACACCTCCCTTACTCCTCTGGAAGATCAACACAAATGCCGGTGCATAGACAGGGCCAAAAAGATTTCATGTGATCCAACACATCCTGCCAATGGTCTATACACTTGCCTATCCTCTGGCAGGAGATACAGAAGCCTGCATTGTAAGACCACCAGACTAAAAAACAGTTTCTTTCTGCTCTCTGTTAGACTGTTGAACTCTTTGGTAAAATTAACCATGCCATCTGTTACATAACTAGCCTATCAAGGGGCTTATTTTATGGATGTGCAATAGCTAAGTACAACATTGAAGGACTGTAAAGTGCAATATACAAACTGTGCAATAATTCAGTCTAATCATAGATATGCTGCTATTGTTTCAATTTTACATTGACAATTGTTTGTTCTTCTTTTGGCTTTTCCCGGTTAGGGGTCACCACAGCGGAACTCCAGTCTGCTAATGATTGGCAGTAGATTTTTATGGTGCCTAGGTGTCAGCCCGATGCCCAACCTTCAGTGAAGGCTTACCTTCATATTATTCCTTGTCTTCCTTGTCTCCTGTTCTGGGATGGGTGTGGGTCATTCCTGTCCTACTTTACTTACAAATTGCTACTTATTAAATTTCTACTATGATAGTTTATTAATTTTTCTCTGTCTATATATGCAACTGTTTCCTGCATTGAGAATGAAGCATTGCAATTTAATTCAGCTACACTGATGTATAGTTCTGAATGACAATAAAGTTTTCTTTGATTTGACTTGACAATCTCTCCAGCAGGTCCTATTTATATCACAGGCAAGATTTAAGTCTTTAGAAAGAGAAATTCTGCTACTGTTTGTTTTGTGGATATGTAGAAGGTCCATCAGAGTGGGGTCTGACAATGCCCTGAATGCCAGGCATAGATCTCCCCTCAAAAGCCTGTAGGAGACAGAATACAGGGATAAGGTCTTGAGATGGCCTGCATCAGACATATTACTTACACGCTGTATTCTTTTAGTGAGGTACCTATGTGGGCGTTCCAGTTGTTGGATATGCCTGGTTAGGTACATACCAAAGGGTGCATTATACTCCATGATAGGTCTGATGAATGCCAAATACAGTTGAACTATGACCTCCTTGGACTTGGATGCCATACCTTTGTTTATAAGTTATGCAACATAGAATGATTTCCTCACCACTGTAGATGCGTGATGATCAAAGGCTAGATTACTATCTATGTGTGTCTTTAATCCCTGACTACTGGGTCAACTCTAAGGCTTTGACCCTTCTCACTGTGTTTTGGAATCCTGCAGGAGTGCACGAATTCCATAATTATCCTACAGTGAATATCTAATTCATAATGCTTGCTTTAGCATATGGTACAGAATCATGGCAATCATTCATGCGCTGAAGTCTTCCTTCGACAGGCTGTGCTGTCCACAACTTTCTTTTGGAATCCCACCCATGAATACGCAATTCTCATATGAAAATGTAGTTGATGTTTTATATCAGCATTAGACAGCTTGCAGTAACTTAAATAATATTCTAAAAATTTTGTTTTCTTTTGTTGAAAAAGTTTAGTTATATGCCTAAGTGCAATGAGACCAAGTTAAATTTCAGTGAGAGTTAGATAAGCAGATAGAGAAAAGTGAACTGACCTGGCAGTTGATGTTAGATGTTTGTCACTCCCAAGTTTAAATGTATACCTTAGTATCAACAGCATGCTTGATGGTCATCCAAGACATAAGTAGGCATTTTAATACATTGAATTTGATGTACTGTTGTTAAATGGACTAGCAATCAGGACCATCATCCAAACAGTCTTGCTCATAGTGTGGATGTTGACTTATGCTCACTTATATGTATTTGTCTGCATATATACTATTTTGCTGAATGATAAGCCTGTAAAACACTTTGAAAGCAGGCATATGACCCACAGTTCACTTGACCTAGATGGAAAGTATGAGCCCAAAGTAGACCACCTCCTGTATCTCCATGTAAAAAACTGTGCACCATTTATCCTACATCAAAGAGGAAAACCTGGGAGATTATTTCACTTTCATTTGGGTACTGATCTTTTTGAGCCCATTTCAGCCATTATCCAGGTCAATAGTCATGAGTAAATGGAAAAAGAAGGCAAAAGTGGTTTAGAGTCATAAGTAAATTATCATACGTAGATGATGTTGCAAAATCTGCATTACATGAGGGATCTAAGACAGGTTTGTGAACAATATGTACGCTCAGGACAGACTGTAATAATTCCTGGGTAGAGTATGCAAATTCTGCACAGACAATCATATGATATCAAGACTGAATTTGGACCCAGGAGATACGAAATAGAATTCTTTTCCTATTAGCTGAATTGCTGAACTTTATCTTTGATCAGGTTGAAATCAATTCTTCCAAAACAATTTTAGTAGTCTGAAAGCTTATCATTGAACTTTTAATTTACTTCCTACAAGAGTATACTCTTCAGGAAAGCAGAGTTTCTATGTATCCTGTAAGAGTATAAACATCTTTATAGAAGACTTCTTGGTTCCCTGTTGAAATTTCAGTGCTTAAAATGCCAATTGCTGGGAAGCCAAAAAAAGAAACACAGAAAATCCAGAAAAAGAGTGAATTCTGAAGCTTGCTGTTCTTCTTTAAACTTCATTTTTGTAGGGTGTTAAAGCCCTGCTGTACCACCATACTTATACATACCAACTTTGAGATTACCATACCTTGGAGAAAAAGGAATATTCCAAGAAATGTCTATCTTGGACTTAATACATGTACGTCCATTTATCAGACATTCATTCTCAAAGTTTCATGACTCACTCTACTGGGTCCCTACATTTCAAATGGTTACTGACTTCCCTGTAGTCCTAAAATTAGTCTATGCATCAGTGTTTTCAAAGTGTGATTTCTGAAGTCCTTGTACAGATGCATACCCAAAACTAAGGTAGAAAGATGATATCTATAAGCTGACATGATTTGCTAAACACGTAAGGAAATGGTCTGCATGGGATGTGCAGAATTGGAGTTATTAAAGAGTGTTTGTAAAATGTTACAAGCATTGTGAGATATTCGGTGGAGTATGATACTATCATGGCATGGGTGGTATATGCAAGCACTTGGTTGTTGTTGTTTGTCTTTCGGCTTTTTCCCAGTAAGGGGTCGCCACAGCAGAACTCCGGTCCGCTAATGATTGGCAGTAGATTTTTATGAAACGCCGAGGTGCCAGTTCGACGCACAAACTTCAACGAAGGCATGCCCATTTATGCACGCATGCCTTTCGAACGCTACCCAACCACGGGAAGGACATGCAGACTCCACACAGAAGACACTCCCAAGCCAAGCTGAGAATCGAACGGGAGAACCTCTTGCTGTGAGGTAACAACGCTACCGCCGAAACTGCAAGCAGTTGGTGTTAGTAAAAAAAAAAAAAAAAAAAGACCATTAAAGCATGATGGGTTTGTGAAGATATTATGTGATATAAATGCCTTTTTGGTAAAACAGTTGACTGTTTCTGTATTTTTCATAAGTGCATTAATTTCATAAAAGACATGCAACCTACAGATAAACAAATGGTGGCATCTTATACAAAACATTAAGGCTCACAATGTTGCAATTGATGCCTGCCATCTAACACACATAGGTCTGTAGATTAATATTATTTTGAAATTTTGTGAAACTGTTATATGAGCAAATTGCATAGATTGTATAATATCTCAAAAACAGCAGTATGCTAGCTCCCTTGTCATACATCATTAGAAAACTATCAAACAGGTAAAACGTACTTTCACTGCATATGGCATTTTGATTTATTTTGCATGCTAAGAGATATAATTGTTTGATCACAACACTTGTCATTTATAACATATAAAATACATTTTTCTTTTTTGCATATGTAATATAAAATTAGCATATGCAGACATACATGTGATGCTAACACCAGTTTACAGCCAACTGTCTTCCGAAGAGCTTTCGTATTTTAAATTTTTTTATAACTCATATTACTTACCAGAAACTTATAAAGAAATGGTAGGTGCCCCATGACAATCAAAGCAAACCTCTTAAAGTCAGTTAAAAAATGTACTTCTTTATTCCAACAAAAAAGTAAGCGCTTTCACATCTCCAAGGACACTTCATCAGACTTTAAAACAGTTACAAAAAATTCAAAATCCCTTTAAATACCATTTTCTTTTTAGCATAAGCCAATGAGGAGGCTAATAAAAATCACATGATAAGCACTCTTGTAAAACTTCCTACAAAACTAATGCTGTGCATAACCAACTTAAAAAAAATATAAATATATATATATATATATATATATATATATATATAAAGTATATATATAAAGTGTATATATATATATATATATATATATATATATATATATATATATATATATATATATATATATATACATACATATATAGAACAACATGTGAAAAAACATATGAAAATACATATAAAAAACACCTTTATAATCCAACAATAGCATGTATATATGTATATATATAAATAAATGTGCTTGTTCATATATATACTCTATGTAGTTACTAAAACTTGTAATTAGTGACTTAAAAACATCGATAACTAGGCTAGATGTTAAGTATCATATGCTTCATATACACTTATGCTGATATACCGCTGGAGAAAATGTATTCCTATACTTCTAAAAAATGTTGTTGTACTTCTAAAAAATGTTTGTGCCACTTAAAGTTAATGCTTCAAGTGTCAATCTAACAGAAAAGGCTTCAATGAGACCCTGTCATTCATGCCATATCCTCTGTCAGCCTGTAACCTAATTATCCACTTCCCTTCCTCTTTTTCTGTGTAATTACCTATGTTTCCTAATCTTTCTGTGGCATGTATAAGTTCTAAAACCAAAAACTTAGAACTATGTGTTGTATCATTCCGTAGGACATGTTTAGCTAAAGCATTGCCTTCATTTTCCCTACTGATTGCATAAACATGTTCCCTTATTCTTTCTCTAAGTGTCCTATTTGTCTTTCCAAAATAGAGACCACTGCATTTCTGGCATATGGCTAAATATACCACATTCCTGGATCTGCAGTCAGCATAATGATTAATTTCATATTTAACATGTGTGTCCGGATGTTCAAAAACATTTTTATTCAAAATGAAATTGCACTGATTGCAGTTATGGCAAGCAAAAGTTCCTTTCCTAGAGGAAAGTGGTCCCTTCTTAACATTATGTTCATAGCATAGCATCCTTTGCAGTGATTTAGTATTTTTATAACTAAAACTCGGATGTGTGCCTACTAATCCTTTTATTTCCTCATCCAGTAATAATATTCCCCAATTTCTCTTAATTACTTCTGTTATGGTGTTATTATTGTTGGTATTGGGAATAGCCAATCCCTTCACTTTATAATTGTCTTTCCTTTTTGTTACATGAGAATAATTATTCCTACTAATATATGGTTGTACACCTTTTTCTCATTCAACTTCCTGTAGAAACCTAAGGTCTTTTTTGTGATATCCCCTTTCTACAAAATCTTTCTGTATTGTATTAATAGCTTCACTGTAGACTACATCACCACTAGTTAGTCGAGAATATCTCATTGCTTGATTTTTCCCTACATTTCAATGTGCATGTGGTGGATGCATGCTATTTCGATGTAGATGGGCATTCCTTTTGCAAGGTTTCTTATAAACTTCTGTGCTTATAATTCCATGTTCTTTCTTAAGTAGTACATCCAGTAATTCTATCCTATTCTGAGATTTCTCACTTGTTAATGTTAGAAAAGCAGTAGTTCCATTTATATAAGTAATAAAGTCATCCAAAACATCTAGGTCACCTCCCCAAACAACAAAAACGTCATCCACAAATCTCTTATAATATTTTATATATTTTGAAAATAGTATATGTTCAAAAATATAGGTGTGTTCCCAATATGCCAACCCCAGGTTTGCATAAGAGTTGGCACATGGCGTCCCCATTGCTACTCCTGTTACTTGTAAAAAATAATTTCCCTCAAAAGTAAAAACATTGTTATTAAGGACCAAATCCATCAACATAATAATTCTAATAATCTGACTGTTCTTCAAACCCCTCTGAATTAAATATAATCTTAGTAAATCTATACCTATGTCATTGGGTATACTAGTGAATAACGATTTAATGTCTAAGGTTACCATATAGTCTGAATCTTTCAAACCACCATTTACATTAAATGGTGCTAGAGTCTCTAAGAACTGTTGTGTATCTCTTAGAATCGAAGAAGTTGAATCTACTATTGGCCTTAGCTGTTTCTCTAAATAAATAGATATACTCTCTGTTAGCCAACTTTTTCCTGAAACTATTGGTCTAATAGGTGGATTATCTAGCATTTTATGTATTTTTGGAAGGCCCCTGAAAGTAGGAACAAGAGATTTCTCTATCAAGAAATATTTATACAGGTTACTGTCAATGACACCACACATTAACATATCATAGAGATCTGCGTGCACATCTTTAATAATCTTATTAAGTTCTGTTGTCATTAAACTTCTATAAGTTTTTTGGTCTGATAGCATGGTACTAATACTAGGTCTATAATATTCACTATCTAGTAATACAATTGCTCCTCCTTTATCAGCAGGTCATATGACTATCACATCATTATGT
Organism: Protopterus annectens; assembly: GCF_019279795.1. NCBI lineage: Eukaryota > Metazoa > Chordata > Ceratodontiformes > Protopteridae > Protopterus > Protopterus annectens. The sequence continues at coordinate 256,851,933 of NC_056744.1, read as the reverse complement.
TGTAATTTATTCAGTGCCAATCTTTCATCTATGTTTAAATTAAAAAACCCAGGTTTCAAATTATTTTTCCTTTCTTGAAAGAGTGTAAACAAGTCATTCATGCATACTCTTTAAAAACTGTCCAAAAATGGATGCAAACTAGGTGTAAATGCAGAGGGTTTTCTTAAATTAAATGCATAGTTAACATCTACTGAATCTGATCCATACTGCATTCCTAGTGCTACATTTCTAGTGAAACATTTTATGTCTATTATTAAATCACTTACATCTACACATTGTGAGGGAATAAATGAAAGTCCCTTATTTAAAACTGATATCTCAGATAAACTTAATACATACTGTGATAAATTCACTATCAAGTCCTCTGTGTGGGTTTCAGCATCTTTTTCTGGAACTCAAATTGTTCTTCTGATTTCTTTCTCTTCTTCCCTTTGAAATGTGGACTCCATGACTGTCGACTGGCTGCACGGAATGGTAACGGAAAATGGAGTTCCGTATCCATCTCATTCAACTGCTGAGATGTATGCTCTACTGTCGAGTGAGTTTTCCTTCGTACGACCGGTTCTTGTATCATAGTTAAACTAATTCCTGTATCTAGTGGCCAACGCGCCTCTTCATGTTGCTGGTTATCCGCTCACCTGGGCGGAAATGATGTTATCTCCTTGGAAGAAGTAGGAACATTGAAGCTGGAGAGCTCTGTGGGTATCTGCAAGGTGCTGCATTGTGTAATTGCATCTCTCGGATGAGTGGATTCCCTCGGCCAGGAAAAAACGTTCCCCTCGTAAAATCAAGACAATCTCTTTCTAATTTCTTCTTTTTTGCTTGTAATAGTCTACTCTCCATAAGTGATAAAGAAGTCGCTAAGTCTATGAGAAATTCTTATTTCTGAGTATTTGTCAACATTTGAGTTAAGTGTTGATCTAGAATATGAGCCTCTTTAATAAGCTCTTCCTCAATAGCATTATACTATTCTATTAGAAGCTTCATATAACTGTTACTTGTCTCCAAATTCAATTGTTGCCACTTGGAGAGCAACTGTGGATATGTGGAGCCAAATGTTGGCATCTTTAGGATACAAAGACCTCTCGGAACTATCTTAAAAGAAATTCAGGCTTCCATATGCTTCTTTTGCCATTGGACATTCTTGCTTTTAACTAGAATGTCCTCTAATTTCTCATTGTCTGTAAAACATTAACTTCAATTGTCTGACCTTTATGTTTCATTGCTGTTCTTGCCAAGTCAGCATAAGATAGCCTTAATAATGGATTACCTTCAGTTTGCAAAAGTTGTATAAAATCTTTAGTTTCAGAATTAATACCAGCAGTTCCATTGAATTTAATCGGGTTTCCTCTGTCATGTCCCCTGATGTAGACAAATCAATTTCCAACTATAAAAAAGAGAGAAAACACTGCAGAGGTAAAGTACCTCCAAAAAAACAGTTTGTGAAGAAACTTATAAAGAAATGGTAGGTACCCCACGACAATCGAAGCAAACCTCTTAAAGTCAGTTAAAAAATGTACTTCTTTATTCCAACAAAAAAGTAAGCACTTTCGCGTCTCCAAGGATGCTTCATCAGACTTTAAAACAGTTACAAAAAATTCCAAATCCCTTTAAATTCCATTTTCTTTTTAGAATAAGCCAATGAGGAGGCTTATAAAACTCACATGATAAGCACTCTTGTAAAATTTCCTACAAAACTAATGCTGTGCATAAACACATAAGGAAATGGTCTGCGTGGGATGTGCAGAACTGGAGTTATTAAACAGTGTTTGCAAAATGTTACAAGCATTGTGAGATATTCAGTGGAGTATGATACTACCATGATATGGGTGGTATATGCAAGCACTTGGTTGTTGTTGTTTGTCTTTCGGCTTTTTCCCAGTAAGGGGTTGCCACAGCAGAACTCCGGTCTGCTAATGATTGGCAGTAGATTTTTACGAAACGCCGAGGTGCCAGCTCAAAGCCCAAACTTCAACGAAGGCATGCCCATTTACGCATGCATGTCTTTCGAACGCTACCCAACCACAGGAAGGACATACAGACTCCACACAGAAGACACTCCCAAGCCAAGCCGAGAATCGAACGGGAGAACCTCTTGCTGTGAGGTAACAACGCTACCACCGTACCTGCAAGCACTTGGTGTTAGTAAAAAAAAAAAAAAAGACCATTAAAGCATGATGGGTTTGTGATGATCATCATCATCATCTTCTTTCGGCTGTTCCCATTAGGGGTCGCCACAGCAGATGATCTGTTTCCATTTCTTCCTGTCCTCTGCATCATGCTCTTTCACACCAACCGCTTGCATGTCCTCTCTCACCACATCCATAAACATCATCTTAGGCCTTCCTCTTTTCCTCTTACCTGGCAGCTCCATCCTTAGCATCCTTTTCCCAATATACCCAGCATCCCTCCTCAGCACATGTCCAAACCAAAGCAATCTCGCCTCTCTTGCTTTGTCTCCAAACTGTCCAACCTGAGCTGACCCTCTAATATACTGATTCCTAATCCTGTCCATCCTGGTCACACCCAGTGCAAATCTTAACATCTTTAACTCTGCACATCCAGCTCTGACTCCTGCCTTTTTGACAATGCTACCGTCTCCAACCCATATAACATAGCTGGTCTCACTACCCTCTTGTAGACCTTCCCTTTCTCTCTTATTGGTACCTGTCTGTCACTAATCACTCCTGACACTCTTGTCCACCCATTCCACCCTGCCTGTACTTTCTTCTTCACCTCACTTCCACACTCACTATTACTCTGAACTGTTGATCCCAAGTACTTAAACTCATCCACCTTTACCAACTGTACTCCCTGCATCTTCGCCATTCCTCTACCCTCCCTCTCATTTACACACATATATTCTGTTTTAGCCCTGCTGACCTTCATTCCTCTCCTCTCTAAAGCATATCTCCATCTCTCCAGGGTCTCCTCAACCTGGTCCCTACTCTCACTGCATATCACAATGTCATCTGCAAACATCATAGTCCACGGGGCCTCCTGTCTAATTTCATCTATCAACCTGTCCATCACCACTGCAAATAAGAAAGGGCTCAGAGCTGATCCTTGATGTAATCCCACCTCCACTTTAAATGTATCTGTCACTCCCACTGCAGTCCTCAACAATGTCACACTACCCTTGTACATATCCTGTACCACTCTTACATACTTCTCTGCCACTCCCGACTTCCTCATACAATACCACAACTCCTCTCTAGGCACCCTGTCATATGCTTTCTCTAAGTCCACAAAGACACAATGCAACTCCTTCTGACCTTCTCTGTATTTCTCCAACAACACTCTCAGAGCAAATATTGCATCTGTAGTGCTCTTTCCTAGCATGAAACCATACTGCTGATCACTAATCATTACCTCCCTTCTTAACCTAGCTTCCACTACTCTTTCCGATAACTTCAAGCTGTGACTGATCAATTTTATCCCTCTGTAATTACTGCAGCTCTGCACATCACCCTTATTCTTAAAGATAGGTAACAAAACACTTTTTCTCCACTCCTCAGGCATCCTCTGACTTTCCAAAATTTTATTAAACAATCTGGTTAAAAATTCCACTGCCATTTCTCCTAAGCACCTCCATGCTTCCACTGGTATGTCATCTGGGCCAACAGTCTTTCCATTCTTCATCCTCTTCATAGCTGTCCTTACTTCCTCCTTGCTAATCTGCTTCACTTCCTGATTCACTATCCCCACATCATCCAACCCTCTCTCACTCTCTCTCTCTCTCTCTCATCCTCTTCATTCATCAGCCCTTCAAAGTACTCTTTCCATCTACTCAACACACTCTCCTCACTTGTGAGTATGTTTCCCTCACTGTCCTTTATCACCCTTACCTGCTGCACATCTTTCCCAGCTCTGTCCCTCTGTCTAGCCAATCGGTACAGGTCCTTTTCTCCCTCTTTGGTGTCCAATCTCTCATACAACTCTCTATATGCCTTATCCTTAGCCTTCGCCACCTCTCTCTTTGCCATGCGCCTCATCTCCTTATACTCATGTCTACTTTCTTCATCTCTTTGACAATCCCACTTCTTCGCCAGACTCTTCCTCTGTATACTCTCCTGTACTTCCTCATTCCACCACCATATCTCCTTGTCCTCCTTCCTCTGTCCAGATGTCACACCAAGCACCTTCCTAGCAGTCTCCCTTAATAGCTCTGCTGTAGTTACCCAGCTATTCGGTAACTGTTCATTGCCTCTCAGTGCCTGTCTTAACTCTTCCCTGAACTCCACCTCACAATCACCCTTTTTTAACTTCCACCATTTAATCCTTGGCACTGCTTTCACACTCCTCCTCCGCTTCTTGATCACCAACATCATCCTGCAGACCACCATTCTATGCTGCTTAACTACACTTTCCCCAGTCACCACTTTACAGCCTCCAATCTCCTTCATACTGGCCCTCCTACATAGGATATAATCCACCTGTGTGCATATTCCTCCACTCTTGTACATCACCCTATGCTCCTCCCTCTTCTTAAAATACGTATTCACCACAGCCATGTCCATCCTTTTCACAAAATCCACAATCATCTGACCTTCTGCATTCCTCTCCTTAACACCATACCTACCAATCACTTCCTCATCCCCTCTGTTCACTTCACCAACATGCCCATTGAAGTCTGCTCCAATCACTAGTCTCTCACCCTTGGGTACACTCACCACCACTTCATCCAACTCACTCCAAATTTTTTCTTTCTCATCCATCGCACACCCAACTTGTGGAGCATATGCACTGACAACATTCATCATTACACCATCAATTTCAAGCTTCATAAACATCACTCTATCAGACACTCTCTTCACCTCCAAAACACTCTTGGCATACTGTTCCGTTAGGATAACCCCTACCCCATTTCTTCTGCCATCCACACCATGATAGAACAATTTGAACCCGACTCCTATACACTTGGCCTTATTTCCCTTCCATCTAGTCTCTTGCACGCACAATATATCAACCTTCCTTCTCTCCATCATATCAGCTAGCTCTCTCCCTATACCAGTCATACTGGCAACATTCAAAGTTCCTACCCTCAGTACTACACTCCTAACCTTCCTCCTCTCTTCCTGCCTTCGGGCATGCCTTCCCACTCCTCTTCTTCTTCGGCCAACAGTAGCCCAATTTCTGCCAGCACCCTATTGGCTAACAGCACTGGTGGCGGTCATTGTTAACCCGGGCCTCGAAGATATTATGTGATATAAATGCCTTTTTGGTAAAACAGTTGACTGTTTCTGTATTTTTCATAAGTGCATTAATTTCATGAAAGACATGAGACCTACAGATAAACAAATGGTGCCATCTTATACCAAATATTAAGGCACACAATGTTGCTATTGATACTTGCCATCTAACACACATAGGTCTGTAGATTAATATTATTTTGAAATTTTGTGAAACTGTTATATGAGCAAATTGCATAGATTGTATAATATCTCAAAAACAGCAGTATGCTAGCTCCCTTGTCATACATCATTAGAAAACTATCAAACAGGTAAAACGTACTTTCACTGCATATGGCATTTGGATTTATCTTGCATGCTAAGAGATATAATTGTTTGATCACAACACTTGTCATTTATGACATATAAAATACATTTTTCTTTTTTGCATATGTAATATAAAATTAGCATATGCAGACATACATGTGATGCTAACACCAGTTTACAGCCAACTGTCTTCCGAAGAGATTTCATATTTTAATTTTTTTTATAACTCATATCACTTATCAGATACTGTAGAATTTTTAAAATGTGCTTTCAGTAGAGGATTTGGGGAAAAAAGCTCTCAGGAAGCAAGTGATTTCCTGGCATAGAATACTTCCAGAAACAAATGTGTTAATTAGCCCCCTGCTATTCAGGAATGAATGAAATAAATAAAAATGCATAAAAAACATATGACATATAACATTATGTAAGACATAAATAAAAATTAAATATATTAATTTTGTCAATCTTTGATTAAAAGGACTAAAAAAAAAGCTGTTAACATAAGCAATGCAATGGTGCAGCAGTTAGCATTGTTACCATACAGCACGAGCTTCTCCAGTACGATTCTCAGCTGGGGTGCCTTCTGTATGGAGTCTTCATGTTCTAACTGCATTCACATGGGTAACTTCTAGGTACTCTGGTTTCCTTCTACATTCCAAAGACATTCATCTGGAGTGTTTCTCCCCGGGCCTCTGCTGAAAATGGGCTCTGTCCTATTTGGATTTTCCTGGTAAACCAATGGTAAATAAAATACATTCAGGTATAGTATAACCGTAACACAAATGGTAATATTAAAAAAATGGTTATAAGATGGCATAATAACTGAAAGTATTCAGGTTCATAGAATGAAACGAGCTAACAGGCTAGGAGTTGCATTCAGTAACCTAGGATTACTAGCAGTTTTATAAAGTCTTATCCAAATCAGATTTATACTGGCAATAGGCTTCACCAAGTGGCAGACACATTATCTAAATGATTAGTCAATAGTGTGCAATATCACAGATAAAACTATTTTTTTATTATTATAGTCCTGCTGTATTTCAAAATGTTCAGTGAACTGTATCAAATTACACTATCAGGGTCATTAAGCAAGTCAAGAAGTTTGCCCTCCAGGTGTCTTTGCAAATTTTTAAGCATGGGTGTACCTAGTTACCAAATGAATGAATGAATTAATGGACTTCAGATATTTACAAACATGGTCTAATTGTTTTTGCTTATGATTTACTTTTCAAACATAGAAATATAAAAATGAAACATGCTTTAATGCTACAATAAATGTGCTGATGTACTAGGTGGACTTTGGGGCACAACATATCATTCAGAATTGATTAATAAATAGAAGAAAACACATTTCATCTATGTATTGCTCATTGAAGTCAAGTCTACAGAGATTTCAACTGTATCTTACAATTAAATTTAACATAGCTTCAATTACAGTAATGTAGTTTTTAAACAGCAATGGTCCACTTTAATTTTACTGTACTGAAATGATAGCTTAATGACCCCTGCTAATTTTCTAAATTTCTTGACCGCTCTTTCTCTCTCTCTCTCTGTCTTATTTACTTCCTTTAACTCATTTGCAGCATCCACTCTCCATCATTTTTATAGCCCTCCTGCTTTTCTGTTTTTATTTTTTGCTGTTCAGAGTAACATTTCCTAGATTCATTTTCTTCTGCCCTCACTTTTTAATCCTTCTCCCTCTCTCTGTTTTTTTTTTTTCAAGTTCTTATAACAGATACTGGAAAATGTAATTATAGTATTTTACAGTCTGTTTCTTAATGAATTATTCATATACTAGACAGTAGCACATAATAGCATCTGGTCTCCTCTATGGTTCAGATCAGATAGAACTATATTTTCATAATTTCATATTTTCTTGCTAAGCTATTGTAATTTAAATATAAATAACCCATACCAGACAGAGCATTTGCATGGTACCCCATTTCCATAAGGGACAAGGGTGCAAATCCAGGAATACATTTGCAGTTTCCCACCCATTCATCCACATTACATTTGAACAGAGTAAGGAAGTACTTTGTTTAGTATGGAGAGGGGGATGAGTCCAAAGAAATGGAATTCTTAGTGATAAACATCTATTCTCCAACATATTCTATTTATGTTGCAGAAGAGATTAAGCACTGTTGCATGGATGTATATGCCACCATTGGACTTGCAGATGTGTATTAAGTCTGAGAGGATAAGATCTGGTGAGGCTCAGTATGTAAGGCAGATGCCAACCCTCAGCAGCCTGTATGATACCAAGAATAAGGACAAGGCTTTGAGATAACCTGTGTAGTCCTTATTATTTAAACCCTTGATTTTCATGGCAAGAAAACACTATGTGCATTCAAGTTGTGTCAAGGGTTTTGACAGGTACAAGGCAAAAGGGGTATTATACTCAATGATCAACCTCATAAATGCCAAATACACTGGGATGATCACATCTCTGGGCCTATACACCATACCTTTAGTAATAAGCTACTCAATGAATAACAACTTTCTGTATGGTGATCAAAATGTAATTCACTTTCTGCATAGATTTTCAGGTCCAAAACTACTGGATTGAATTTTAGTGGTATGTTGTCAATGTTATAGGTTCATAGGTTCATACTAGGCTATCTGCCCTGGGGCAATTATAAGCCTAGCCCGATTCTGTATGGCTTACGCCACCCCTTTGTTTGAGTATACTGTGCCCTTTTTAAGGTTTAGTTTACTGTGCCTCTGTCTAATAGTGACACGGGAGTAATCCCTGGGACAAACCTACGATCCCCCATCCACCTGTTGAGATTCTTCTTGAAGAGATTCAGTAAGGTGCTCTGCCTCACATGAACTGGAATTCTATTCCAGAGCGAAGGGAGCCTCTGGGTTATGAACCTGTCCCTCCAGCAAGTTCTATTTATTTCTGTGCTGAGGTTCAAGTCCCTCGAGCGTGTGGCTCTAAGGGATTTAGATTTACTGAGGTGGAGCATGTCCATTAATTCTGGATTTGACATAGCTTTGTATGTCAGGCATAGATCGCCTCGAAGTAGGCGGTATGCAACTGAGTAGAGCTGGAGTTTTTTTAACCGAGCAGCATATGGCATCTATTTGAGACCCTTGATCCTCTTGGTGAGATACTTTTGGGGTCTTTCTAATTGCTGCAGGTGTCGGGTAAGGTACATCCCAAAAGGGGCATTGTATTCTATGATGGGCCTGATGAGGGATGAATAAAGGGGCACGATTACCTCTCTTGATCTAGATGTGAAACCCTTCGTGATGAGGTGGGCTATGTAGAAGGTCTTTCTAACCACTTTGTCAATGTGGTTTTCAAAGGAGAGATTGCTATCAACTTGGATCCCCAGGTCCCTAATAACTTTCTCTGTACTTAATAGGTTTCCGCCAATGTGGTAATTTATGGGCACATTGTTTTTGCCAAAGGGTATGACTATACATTTTTTGGCATTTAGCTTTAAACCATGGCGCTGGCACCAGTTATCTGTCTCTGTGAGACCTTTTTGAAGGATGTTTGTGTCAGCTGGAGAGTTGATTATGGCGCCCAGTTTGCAGTCATCTGTGAACTTGGTGAGCCATAGTCCTCCCACGTTTGCCTGTACCTCTGAAAAGTATATACCGAACAAGAGTGGTCCCAGGACAGAACCCCGTGGGATGCCACTTGCGATCGATTTTGAGTCGGGCATGGCTCCAGCAACTCTCACTCTGTGGGTTCTGTCTTTGAGCCAGTTTGCGACCCATCTTGTGACATAGGGGTTTATATTTAAGCTGGATAGCTTATCTATGATGCCCGAGTGGGGTATTGTGTCAAATGCCTTTGCAAGGTCCAGATAGACTGTGTGGACTACCTTCCCTTCATCTATGGCTTTGGTGACTGTTTCGAAGAAGTCAACCAGGTTCAAAAGGCAGGATCTGCCCTTGACAAAGCCGAACAGGGTAGGATCTAGTGTCTGTAGGTCTCCAATGTCTTTGTTTATGAGCTCCATGATGATCCTCTCCATAGCCTTGCAGACTAAGCTAGTCAGGCTTATGGGGCGATAGTTTCCAGGGTCCGTAGAGGCTCCACCTTTGTGGAGTGGGACCACTGTTGTGTACGCCATTCTGTGGGCACATATCCTGTAGTGAGGCTGAGATTGTACAGCTGTTTTATTTGAGGGATTAGTTCCTCTTGGAATTCATGTAGGACGCAACCTGGGACGCCATCTTGTCCCATGGAAGCAGTGTTTTTTGCTTTGTAGAGGGCAGCCTTCACCTGAGCATCAGAGATGTTTGGGAGGCAGCCCTCAGCCGGGATAGATACTTGTTCTTTTGGGGGGGAGGGGGTGGAGAAGTTTGCACTGAACCTGTCTGCCAGGATATTGGCAATGTCTGTGGGTTCAGTGTATTTTTTGTCATTTAAAATCAACTCAGAACAAGTCTGGGAGTTGCATCCCAGGTTTCTAACATAACTGAAAAAAGCCTTATGATTGTCTTTGGTGTCCTGTGCAATTTTTCTCTCGAAGCTGGCCTTGGAGGATTTTATGAGGATCGTAATTTTTGCTAGTACTGATCAGAGATGCCTTCCCTATTAGGGATTTTGCTCTATCATGTAGTAGCTTCCTCCTTCTGTTGTACAGTTTATTTATGGCAGGGGTCCACCAGACTGGACGCCTGCCTTTGGATGATTGGGTCTTGGTTTTGTTTGGGATAGCATGATCCATGCATTCCTGGAGATGTCCGTAGAATGCTTTATATAGGATTCTGCAGTTTGGGCGTAGTTTCCACTGGCCCTGGGGCCTTGAAGGATTCCACTTCGGTTTTGAGAAGTGAGAAGTTCGCTTTTGAGAAGTTTTTTACTGTGGTTTTCTAGGCTGGGGTGGGGTCAGGATGTGGACATCCAGTGAAATTAATTTATGGTCTGATCTTACCAATGAGGGATATACTTCTGGTGTGGAGCATAGAGTCCCCATGTTGGTAATGATCAGGTCTAGTATGTTGTCCCTCTTGTGGGAGTGGTGACTATTTGTTCCATAGCATTTGAGTTTATAATTTCCAGGAACCTTTGGGCTAAGGTGCTGGGGCTTGAGTAGTGCTCCCAGTCAATGTTTGGGTAGTTGAAGTCGCCCAATATAATGGTGTTCGGAGAGATCTTCATGTTCTCCAATGTTTTCAGGAAGGCCGAGTGGGATTCCTGACTTTGAGAGGGTGGTCTGTAGGATGCTATAAACTGAAAAGCAGTCTTGCCCACTGTTAGTTGCACATGGATGGTCTCCGATACTTCATGCAATGCCACTAACCTGGAGGTGTGGATATCCTTGATAAATATGGAAACTCCCCCTCCTTTTGTGGTTCGGTCCAGGTTTTGGGGCCAAAAAGCATGATATGAGGTATAGCCTGGTAGTGCTGGGGTGCTCTCTGGAGCCTTGAACCAGGTTTCTGTCACTGCACAGATATCGATGTTCTCCATACTGAGGAGAGCTTCGAGTGCGTGCATCTTGAGGTTAAGACTTCTGGCATTTAGCTGTATTACCCTTAGTTTCTTGTTCCTTGTGCTGTCTATGGGGGTGGGTTTGACTTTTGAGCCTTGCCTAAAAAAGGCACTATGGGAGTGGCAAGAGCCTTTGCCAATATCCGAAAGCTCAGTGGTGACAGGTGCAAGCCATCCCTAGCGAAGCAACGTGGCTTGTCGAGCATGTCATCCCAGGCTGACAGACACTGGATCCCCTTTGAATGACACCAAAATTTTAGCCAATTGTTAAAATCGATCATTTTGTCATTGTACTGTGGCATCATTCTAGGTGAGGGTAAGATGCTGCTCAAGGTCAGGGTCATACCAGCCTGGGCTACATGATCAGAGAGCTCCTCTATGTCTCTTTTCATGTAGTTCAGGGAGGTACATCTCAGGTCATTTACACCAGCATGTACAATGACTGAGTCATATTTGTATTTGCTTTGGAGTGACCCATGGATATTGCCATGGGTCTTTTCTGCCACATACATGGATTATAAAGAGAATTCTGAGATAATAATGAACATTTAATGCTTTTGAGTTTATAATTACCTGAGTGAGTTGAGATTCAAGGGATCTTGTGTTTGCCAGAGGATACTATTATACATTTTCTGGAATTTAGCTTTAATCCATGATTTTGACACCAGCTATTTGTATGGGAAAGTAGCAATCTGAGTAACTCACTATGCTCTGGAAAGTTAATAATGACACAGTCATAAGCAAACATGGTGAGCTAAAAGCCCTTAATATTGGCTTCAACCTCCAAGAAGCAAATGCAAAGAGGAGTGGCCAAAGGCCAGACCCCTGTAATACACCATTGGTGTCAGGACTTTTTGAAGAGACAAGGGTGTGCAACTTAATTCCCTGGGTTCTATTTCTGAGACAATTTGCTATCCATTGAGTTACAAAAAGATTGGTATGTAGCTGGAAGAGTTTATTAGCAACAACTGAGTGTGGAATGGTGCCAAACACATTAGAAAGATATAAATATGAGCTGTGTACTAATTTTCCCTCATCCATTGCTTCAGTAACCTTCTCAATAAAGTCAGCCAGTCTGAGAGGCAGGATCTGTCCTTAACAAAACTGAATTGGCTTGGGTCAAAGGTTTTTAGTTTGCCTGTGTCCTTGTTAATTAATTCCATCAGACTTTTGAGTTTATAATTACCTGAGTGAGTTGAAGCCCCACCCTTGTACAAGGGGATGACAGTTGCTGACCCCCATTCATCTGGCACATAGACCACCTGAAGGCTAATATTGAATAATTTCTTTAGGGGGGTTGACAGAGCCTGTTTCAGGCTAGGCAATAGGCATCCTAGAATGCTATCTGGCAATACAGAAGCAGTGCTCTTTACCATGGATATTGCCATGTGTACTTGTTCTTGGGAGATTTGCAAGGTGGGGTGTAGATGTGGGTTTGTGGTTCGGGAATGTTGCTAAAAGAGGACAGGAAGATGCCATCATTTCTCAGCAAAGAAGCAAGCTATAAAGAATCAACAAGCAGGAAAGGGCACATTTGATAATTCAAAGAAGAAATATAAGTCAGATATAAGGATCTCCTCATTTAATGAGTAAGTACTGAAGCCTTGGAATAACCTATTGACCCGGTACTGTGTAGTTTATGATGTTATCACAAAGACCATGTCATGCAGTCTTCTTGCATCTCAAAAAATATTATCTGTATAAAATAATAAAACACATACATGGATTATAAAGAGAATTCTGAGATAATAATGAACATTTAATGCTTAATACAAAAAGGACATATTGCTTAACATTTAATTGTCTATGAGGCAATGGTAGCTATTTCACTGTTGTGTGTATTTGGTCAACCAGTAATAATCCAGTCTTTATTGCCATTAAGAAATCGTTAACAACTTATCATGCTACAGGGGAAACAGAGCTGCATTTATTCATTGTGCCTAGCTTTTCTACAATAAAGTGTGAAATTTTAAGGCAGAAAAGACCCATAATGGCTATAATTTGAACATTTTCTTTTTACTCTTGCAGTCCAGATCCTACTAAATGGATTGCTGTCTTATTTTTCATATTCCAAATGCAGGTGTCTTTCTCTGTCACACTCCCAAAATAAATGAGAGAATATGGTCCATGGATCTATGTTCATTCTATGGCAACATTTACTAACATTACTTTTAGGAATGCCACCATATCTTCTTTATTTGGCCACCTGTTTTCATACAGTAATAGTCATGAACTGTTAGTAATTTTTTTCTTTCAATTTATCTCATATTGATTACAACATTCCATTAAAACAGCACAAGCTGTACTGCATCTTCTTCAGGACTTTGCTTCCTTACATATGACCTATATATCTCCTAAAAATGTTTCCCATATTTTTATACTAGAGATGTTTTCTCAGGTGATTCAAATTTCTGCATTGCTAGACCTTTAAAATACTATTTTAATTCATTCCTGCTGATTTTTGTTTCATGGCAGAACAGTACTGTTCTTCCCTATTTGGCTTTATTTATCAAATGGATGGATATTCTGCAGGCCAAAAACAAGAGTGCAACACTAATTTAGCCATCACATTCCAAAATGTAGGGAGTCTGCTCATCAAAGAAGATGTTTCCTTTTCACTGGTCATTGTCATCTTTTGCATAATTTTATTTAAATAGTGTTAGATGCTGATGTGACAAATATTATGTGTCCTAGAATTATTTGAATTATTAATCTTCACCATCATCTACATCCTGTGCTCCCATTACTTCCCTTTCATGCCTTTTTAACTTTCTGTCTGCAGACATTTATAGCAAAAATGGTCCTCTGCAATCATACTTATTAAATTTCTTCAAACTTAATTTAAATTTAAATGCAAGGACATATATTATATCTTATTCCTTCAAAGCTCTTCTAAAGGCAATGGGGTCTAGTTATGGTCATTAACACTGAATGAAATTTAACATCTAATTTACTGCATTTTGGAAAGGGCAACAAAGTGGTGTAGAAATTAGTTGAATGCTTCTGTCACTCATTTGGTTCCTGGCTGGTGCACCTTATGAGGAAAAAAAATGCATGTTTTGCCTGTGTCTATGTGAGGATTTCTGGTCACTGCAGTCTCCTTATGCTTCACAAAATATGCAGTAGATGGACTGATGATATCCCACATTGCCTGTGTGAATTTAGTTTGATTGCAAATGTGCTGATTTACTGTCCAGAATAGATATCCTACTTTATGCTTCTCAGGATAGAATCTGGCTCTGTATAAGTCTGCTGGACTATGTGGGTAAAGAAAACAACTCAGTGAATTATTGCTGTAACCTGAAGGTATCCCTGAAAATTTCTGAATGCTCATTGCAAATTATTGTGTTCTTCAAAAATGAAATGTGACAAAAACACATAAAAAATATTGGATTCATTAATAACCAACATAGTTGTATATCCATCCATCCATGACCCCTTTTTCCAATTTTTGCACATGGGGTCAGAGTAACACTTTAACAGTGACAATCATCTAGAGCCAGGGTTCACCTATGGGTGGCTAGTCCTGCCACAGTAGTACTTCTACACCACATACTCGCACACACACTCACACCTATGGCCAGTGAAGTATCCAATTTGCCTACTGCATGTCTTTGGAATGTAGGAGGAAACCGGATGATCCTGAGGAAACCCAAGCAAACACAGGGAGAACATGCAGACATCACACAGAAGGCACCATAGCTGAGAATCGAACCAGGGAATCTCTTGCTGTGAAGTGGCAACATTATCCACAAAACCACAAAATATTAGTGGATTTTTGTTTTTAACTACAGTTTTTGGTTTCATATATGTAAACATTGGCTCTAGATGATTGTCACTGTTGAAGTGACACCCTGACCCCATATGGGAAAAGGGTTTGAGGATGGCTGGATTGATTTGGAACATTACTCAATGGTGTCAGACTAAAATTACTATGGCTGTAACCCAAAAAGCATATTTTCTCCTTAAAACAAAAGTTCTCCCAAAATTATTGCTATATCACAGTCTGCGACACATTCATACTTCTCAACTTTTCATGGGCATCCCTGAGATTAACTTAAAATATCTCTGCCCTCTTAATCCCTCCTAAAATTGATGACGTTTACAGGAAAGAGCAATACAATTACACTTAATAAATAACAAAAATATGACTTTAGATTGTTTTACTTCAGAAAATATATATTAATTCACATTATATTATTATGCCAATGTCTGAAGTTCATAGTACTAATATTCTAAACGTGGCCCTGACTGTCCTTGATTTCTTCTGGATTTGTCACTGCTTCTTCTGAGATTTGTCCCTGATTTGTTGAGAGCTATGGACACATTCGATGAATTTACTTTGAAATGTGTGTCAGTTACATATACATAACATTCAGGAAAATGCAGATCTGATGCTATTCGTTAATTCTATTTAGATGTAAGACAAATAAAACATTACTTCCAGTGATTCACTTATTCTCTGTGTATGTGTATTCTTGGAAAGTGAGATGCATTTATTTTATGTTATATGACACTATGGCTACCTTTTACTCGACTATATGCCTTAATACTGGGCTGTGACAAGATAGTATGCCTAGTTAAACTAAGTCATTGAAGGAAAAAAGGTGCCAGTTCATATAAAATTAGTTTACTTAGCTATGAATTTGTGGTACTGGTCACAGGTCTTTTAATCAGTTCAACCTCCCCATTTCAGCGTCATTCTCTACCTGAAGCAAATATGAAGTGATTATATATTTTTGCTGCTTTCTACTTCCAAATATCTTTTGATACATATCAGATTTGTCTTCATCATTAACATACAATCAATTTTTTAGCATCTGCTATTTCTTTTTTTATCACAGACAAAATACAGAGACAATCCTCTGTAACTTGAAAAGAAAGCACAGTGCTTCTCTTTTCTGTATATATATATATATATATATATATATATATATATATATATATATATACACATATGGGTCTACTTCAGAAGATTGACAGACCATTTAATCGACATTCATTTGGTCGACAGCTCATTTGGTCGACAAACAGTATTCAAGGCACTTAACAGGGATTTGCCCCCCTCACCGGTGTTGTGCGACCCCGGAGTTATTATATATATATTTAGGGGGTGGGGGGGCACAGCCCCCCACCTATTTTCATTTAAAAGCATGAAAATAAAAGAAATACTATACGTTTTAAATGAAAATAGGTGGGGGGCTTCGCCCCCCACCCCCTAACTATATATAACAACTCCAGGGTCACACAACACTGGGGAGGGGGGCAAATCCCTGTTAAGTGCCTTGAATACTGGTTATCGACCAAATGAGCTGTCGAACAAATGAATGTCGATCAAATGGTCTGTCGATCTTCTGAAGTAGACCCATAATTCTCAGTGGATCAAATAACATGCATGTCAACATCCTGAAGGATAAAACACTCTACATTAAAAAACAAAACTTTGACTTCCTAGTATGCATTCACTGAGCATGCAATTTTAAAACATTGCGTTTTGCAGGGGGGCAAGCCACACCTGCACCATGCACAACCTTGGCTAATTATATATACTAATTCTGAAATTGCACAATCCCTAGGAAAAACAGATGTCAACCTAACCAATAGAACCCTTATATATATATATATATATATATATATATATATATATATATATATATATATATATATATATATGTGTGTGTGTGTGTGTGTGTGTGTGTGTGTGTGTGTGTGCATGCGCGCGCGCGTGCGTAATTGTGGCAGAAGGAGTAGTATAGTGGCTGTATAACATGTCAGAAATGCTGTTTTGAAGCTGGATATATACAACATATTACAACCAAAATTTGTAGTAGCATCTATACTTGGTGAATAAGGCAATGCTTTGTGCAAATGGCACAGGTAATGTGATTCACTTGAGGAATGCTATTAAAAGACAGACCTGTAATGGCAGAGACATTTTCCTTTCATGGAAAATGTACTTTGGAGTATTTAGATGGGCTCTGACCAGAAGAAGCTGTAAACCTGTGAAATACTAGAAAAAAAAGCCAGTAGACAAACCAGGAAACTCATGTGTATATATTTAATGCAGTTTGGCTGAAACTCCTGAAGGAGAAAGCACTTCCTCATTTGTGAGACTTTGACTTAAAACAAAAATGTGTGCCACTTAGAATTGCATTGTCCTTTAGATATGCTTATTATGTTTTCACTTGGGAAGAGAACTTTAATTTTGGCTTTGTGCTGTAAATAAACTGCACATAATTTAAAGAAATGTTATCCAGAGAATTATATTTGTTGCAATATATATAGGTTCATAGGTTCATAGGTTCATACTAGGCTATCTGCCCTAGGGCATTTATAAGCCTAGCCAGAGTGTGTTTGGCTTTTGCCACCCAATTTAAGTGAGTTTTACTATGCCCTTTTTCAAGGTTAGTTTACTGTGCCTCTGTCTAGCAGTGACACAGAAGTGATCCCCTGGGTAAACTTACGATCTCCCATCCACTCATCAAGATTCCTCTTGAAGAGAGTCAGTGAGGGACTCTGCCTAACGTGGACTGGGATTCTATTCCATAGTGAAGGGAGCCTCTTGGTTATGAATCTGTCCCTTCAGCAAGTCCTACTTATTTCTGTGCTGAGGTTCAAGTCCCTCGAGTGCGTAGCTCGAAGGGATTTGGATTTTCTGAGGTGAAGTATGTCCAAAGTCTTTCCAGTTGCTGCAGGTGTCGGGTAAGGTACATCCCGAATGGGGCATTATATTCAATTATGGGCCTGATGAGGGATGAGTAAAGGGGCACAATGACCTCCCTTGATCTAGATGTGAATCCCTTCATGATAAGGTGGGCTATATAGAAGGTTTTTCTAACCACTTTGGCCACGTGGTTGTCAAAGGAGAGATTGCTATCAACTTGAGTCCCCAGGTCCCTAATTACTTCTTCCGTACTTAATGGAGTTCCACCTATGTGGTAATTTGTGGGCACTTTGTTTTTGCCAAAGGGGATGACTATACACTTTTTGGCATTTAGCTTGAGGCCATGGCTCTGGCACCAGTTATCTGTCTCAATGAGACCCTTTTGGAGGATGCTTGTGTCAGCTGGAGAGTCGATTATGGCACCCAGTTTGCAGTCATCTGCGAACTTGGTCAGCCATAGTCCTCCCGTGTTGGCCTGTACCTCCGAAAAATATATACCGAACAAAAGAGGTCCCAGGACTGAGCCTTGTGGGACGCCGCTTGTAATTGGTTTGGAGTCTGACATGGCTCCAGCAGTTCTAACCATGTGGGTTCAGTTCTTGAGCCAGTTTGCAACCCATCTTATGAAATAAGGGTTTATATTTAAGCTGGAGATGTTATCTATGATGCCTGAGTAGGGTATTGTATCGAAGGCTTTTGCGAGGTCCAGGTAGGCTGTGTGGACCACCTTCCCCTCGTCAATGGCCTTGGTGACCGTTTCAAAGAAATCAACCAGGTTCAAAATGCAGGATCTGCCCTTAACAAAGCTGAATTGGGTAGGATCCAGTGTCTGTAGGTCCCCAATATCTTTATTTATGAGTTCCATGATGATCCTCTCCATAGCTTTGCAGACCAGGCTAGTCAGGCTTATGGGGCGGTAGTTTCCAGGGTCCGTTGAGGCACCACCTTTGTGGAGAGGGACCACTGTTGCTGTACACCATTCTTTGGGTACATATCCTGTAGTAAGGCTGAGATTGAACAGTAGCTTTATGTTGGGGTTCAGCTCTTCTTGGAGTTCATGCAGGACGCAGCCCAGGACACCGTCTGGTCCCATTGATGCTATGTTTTTTGCTTTGGAGAGGGCGGCTCTTACCTGAGCATCCGAGATGTCAGGGGGGCAGCACTCAGCTGGGATAGATATTTGCTCTTTTTGGGGGGGGAGAAGTTTGCACTGAACCTGTCAGCTAGGATGTTGGCAATGTCTGTGGGTTCAGTGTATTTTTTGTCATTTTGGACTAACTCTGAGCATACCTGGGAGTTACCACCCAGGTTCCTAACATAACTTAAGAAAGCCTTGTGATTATCCTTAGTGTCCTGTGCAATTTTTCTCTCGAAGCTGGCTTTAGATGATTTTATGAGGGACAGCAGTTTTTTGCTAATACTAATCAGAGATGCCTTCCCTTTTAGGGATTTTGCTCTATCATGTAGTAGCTTCCTCCTTCTGTTGTATAGTTTATTTATGGCTGCGGTCCACCAGGTAGGACTCCTGCATTTGGGGGATTGGGTCTTGGTTTTATTTGGGATTGCATGATCCATACATTCCTGAAGGTGTCCATAGAATGCTGTTATAAAGGATTCTGCAGTTTGGACCGTAGTTTCTACTGGCCCGGGGGGGGGGGTGAACGATTCCACCTCAGTTTTGAGGAGTGAGAAGTTTGCTTTAGAGAAGTTTTTCACTGTGGTTTTCTGGGCTGGGGGTGGGGTCGGGATGTGGATATCCAGTGAGATTAATTTATGGTCCGATCTTACCAGTGAGGGGTGTACCTCTGGTATGGAGCATAGAGTCCCAGTGTTGGTGATGATCAGGTCCAGTATGTTTTCCCCTCTTGTGGGAGTGGTGACTAGTTGTTCCATAGCATTTGAGTTTATACATTCTAGGAACCTTTGGGCTAGGGTATTGGGGCTTGAGTAATGCTCCCAGTCTATGTTTGGGTAGTTGAAGTCGCCCAATATAATGGTGTTTGGAAAGACCTTCATATTTTCCAGTGTTCTCAGGAAAGCCGAGTGGAATTCCTGAGTTTGGGAGGGTGGTCTGTAGCAGGCTATAAACTGAAAGGCAGTTTTACCCACTGTTAGTTGCACATGGATGGTCTCCGATGCTTCATGCAGTGCCACCAACCTAGAGGTGTGGGTATCTTTGATGAATATGGATACTCCCCCTCCTTTTGTGGTTCGGTCCAAGTTTTGGGGCCAAAAAGCATGGTATGAGGTATAACCTGGTAGTGCTGGGGTGCTCTCAGGAGCCTTGAACCAGGTTTCTATTACTGCACAGACATCGATGCTTTCCATGCTGAGGAGAGCTTCGAGTGCGTACATCTTGAGGTTTAGACTTCTGGCATTGAGTAGCATTACCCTTAGTGTCTTTTTCCTTGTGTTTTCTATGGAGGTGGGTTTGTCTTTTGAGCCTTGCCTAAAAAAGGCACTATGGGTATGGCAAGAGCCTTTGCCAATATCCGAAAGCCCAGGGGTGACAGGTGCAAGCCATCCCTAATGAAGCAACGTGGCTTGTCGAGCATGTCATCCCAGGCTAACAGGCACTGGATCCCCTTTGAATGACACCAAAACTTTAGCCAATTGTTGAAATTGATCATCTTGTCTTTATATTGTGGCATCATTCTTGGTGAGGGTAAGATGCTACTCAAGGTCAGGGTCATACCGGCCTGGGCTACATGCTCAGAGAGCTCCTCTATGTCTCTTTTCATGCCCAGGGAGGTACATCTCAGGTCATTCACACCAGCATGGACAATGACTAAGTCATATTTGTACTTCCCTTGGAGTGACCTGAGTGCTTGTGTTATGTGGTGAATCCTAGCGCCTGACAGGCAGCTCACCATGACCTTCTCCTTGTTCAGCCTGGTGAGCAGTACGTCAGTGTGTCTGACAATAGAATCACCTATTACAAGTGTATCAGGTGTGTTGTTTAGCCTTAAGGGCTGTGACTGTTCAGCACACTGGCTTTGTAAACTATGTGATGCACGTGTTCTGTTTAGGGGTAGCGGTTGCTTGGATGTCTGCTTTGGAGGTCTCTGCTGCTTAGGCAGATTTTTATTTAGAGCCTCTGAGTATGTTTTTGTGTGTTTATGTGTTTGGTTTGCTGTTGTGGTAGGTCTATGTGGGACTGGAATTGTGGTGTGTGTGGTTACCTTCTCCTCCTGACTGGTTATGCCAGTACTGAGTTGAGAGGGCTCAGCCTCCAGTTTGTCTATATGGTTGCATCTCTCATATATGTTAGAACTTGTTGGGAGGAAGCGAGGGTTGTCTGTGTACATGAGACAGATGTAACATTGCCTCAAGATTCTCAGATTCACCAGCTGGACTGGAGAGGAAACCGACAACTGACCTTTGGACATGCTAGAATAGTATAGGGAACTCTTTTATAATTGAATCAAAAGGGTCAATGGGAAACAGAGTGCTCAAAGGCAGTATGTGAGGATGTAGTGCTTTTAATTTTTTAGTGCTAACTTATAGAATTGCTTGTATGAGCAAGTGCCAGGCTTTAGATTAAGAATAGGGTGTTTATTTTGAGAGCTAGAGCAGTTTTAAGGGAAAAAGTGAAGAGTAGACTTTGTGGAGCTGAGAATGGTTTAAACCCAATTAAGCGGCGCTGCGCTATATGCAAAATCGTGCAAAGCCACGCTAAAGCGGGTTTTATACAGGGGTACTTGAAAGAGCTAGAAATTGGCCCAAAGCGGGTTTTATACAGGGGGGCTTGAAAGAGCTAGAAATTGGCCCAAAACGGCCAATAGACTACAAGATTATTGTGCTGGGTTCACTCCTCCAGGGACAGATAGGCTGCTCTAAGCTCCCCACTCCCACTGGTAAACAAAGAAGCCTCCTTTTATCCAAGAAAGGAAATGGGCAACACAGGAACTATCCAAAAGTCCAGAATACAGCAAAGCCTGTATTAGGGACTATTCTAGGTCAGGAAAGGCGGGAAACAAGGATAATATTCTAGTTTTTTTTGCTTTTTAGTACACAAACAGCAGAAAATGCCGTAAATATATAACACAGGCTAGCGCACTTGAGTGTGTAGCCTCAACAGGTAAATTCAACAAACAGGACAAACTTTTAAAGTTCAGGTAAAAAATAACTGCAAAACAGCCTTAAACAGGCAAAAGAGCAGATATTCTCTCTTTTCAGCGAGAATGGACAGTCGCACAGGTAATAGCAGAATAAAATATAGTTAATCAGGTAACAGTCGCTCTTTTTGTCTCTCTGCTGCTAGCACCACTCTGCAGGACCACGAGGAGCTTTGCTGAGTAGGAACAAGCACAAAAACCGCGCCAAATTGGGTTTTGTACAGGGGGACTTGAAAGAGCTAGAAATTGGCCCAAAACGGCCAATAGACTACAAGATGCTTGTGCTGGGTTCACTCCTCCAGGGACAGATAGGCTGCGCTAAGCTCCCCACTCCCACTGGTGAACAAAGAAGCCTCCTTTTATCCAAGAAAGGAAATGGGCAACATAGGAACTATCCAAAAGTCCAGAATACAGCAGAGCCTGTATTAGGGATTATTCTAGGTCAGGAAAGGCGGGAAACAAGGATCATTTTTTTGTTTTTTTTGCTTTTTAGTACACAAACAGTAGAAAATGCAGTAAATATATAGCACAGGCTAGCGCACTTGAGTGTGTAGCCTCAACAGGTAAATTCAACAAACAGGACAAACTTTTAAAGTGCAGGTAAAAAATAACTGTAAAACAGCTTTAAACGGGCAAAAGAGCAGATATTCTCGCTTTTCAGCGAGAATAGACAGTCGCACAGGTAATAGCAGAAAAAAATATACTTAATCAGGTAAGCAGTCACTCTTTTTGTCTCTCTGCTGCT